>NC_068346.1:30358078-30484538 GCF_014633365.1 Diospyros lotus | reverse complement strand
TTTTTATGAATTGCAATATTAAAAAAACAATTTAAAGGAGTTTTTTGTAACATTAATCGTGTTATGAGGAGCCTTTACGAACCAATCCTTATTTTCTTAATTTTTAAGGTTGTTTTTATGAGACTGAAAAAAAATCATGAATTTATGCAGTTGGACTTTGGGGAATGAGGAGGATTTTCAGATTTTTTGTGCATCTAAAGGTTAAAAAGAAATCGAGGAAGATAGAGGTCCTTGATAATGCAAATTGTTATAAATGGGTCATTCAATTTGTCGTTTTTTTTTTAAGGGGGGGTCAACATGTGCAATTGCTATGCACTTATGTAGTGTTGGAACCAGTTATTAATAATTCCTGCCATTTCTAATGTGGTATTTTAGCCAATTACAATAATTCGTATTTAGGTTGCTAAACAATTGTCTTAGATGCTTATTTGGGTTTTGAATCGATCCCTAATTTTGAAAAATTAACATTTATCTAGTCGGGTCTGATATTAGTAATAAATCAAATCAATCTGATTTCTCAATATGGATATAATGTACTATTTAAAATTAAATTTTTTTATTGCATTTAATTTATTCGTTCAATCTCTATAGATGGCATGGATTATTGAATGAAAAAAGTAAATGCCTCTACTCTACTCCGGCAAGTGGTCTGCATGTTACCAATATGATGGTTTATTTTCAAAAAATTTGGATTCATCTTCGAGATTGCCTCTAAGTGATATTGCAAACAAATATTAGTTTAGTTGCTTTTTTCTTTTTACTTTTTTGCACATCTATTCATTTGTTTATAGTTTTAATTAGAGGTTATTTAATAAAAATTAATTATATTGTCGAAGTAGTGAGGCTGAGTTGATTAACTACCAATATGACTTCTAAAATGATCGAGTGAAAGTACTTTTGTCGACAAATGTTTGAGCACTCCACCTAGCTTCACAACCGCTATTGGACTATTGTCTAATCACTCAACCCTAAGTGGTTCGACATCAACAGTTTAAAATCATCTCAGTTTTGTAACTGATAGCAGCTGTAACAATAAACTAGGGATACAAATGTTTGCATAGGTTACGGTTAGCATTCATTTTTTATGATAAAATTATCCATATTATTATTTAATCTATTCAATTGTATAATTTTCGTTTTTTTAAAATGAATGTTTCCATGATTGTGTAATTATAATTTTTTCCTTCGTTTCCAAATGATGCAACCGAAGATGATTGTGAGCTTGATGGTATATGATTACTAGACTCATTTTACATATTAATACTATTGATTACATGTTACCACTTGAAAATATTTTTTAACTGTTTCTTTTGTGAGATAAGATACAGAGTGCGCTATGAGTGATCAAAGCGCAGGTATGTTGAACTTTTAGTTTATTTAATTGCATTGTGATTTGACTTAGAAATTTCACATTTAAATCGATATGTTTCATCATTAACTCTATTGTTGTGTATCAAGATGTAAGTTTTCAACAAGGCTTTATATTCGTAATTATCCACATCCCCTCACAATAAATAGGTTAGTCGTTATTCCCAAATATGCCAGTCTTAGGAATATAGTGTTCATGATCTAATTTTAATGTTCAAAAAAGTGATTGTCATTGGAATTCAATGCAGAATATTGGGATATTAGAGACCCAACACATAAATGTGAGTTCTGTGGTGCTATTTTTTGATACGAGGAGAAGGTAGGATGCTATTACAACACTGCAAATCCAAAATTCTCCCTATGTTGTATGCATGAAAAGATTAAATTGCCTGCGATATAGCATCCTCCTAATGTGCTTACTAGTTTGCTATATGGGAACAATAGTGCAAGCAAACATTTTTGTCAAAAATATAAGATTATACAACAATATGTTTTGCTTTACATCGATGGGAGGAAAAATCGACTCGAGTTTAAATAGAGGGGGCTCACCACCTGTATTCAGATTATACAGACAAAACTACCATCTGAAGGGTAGTCTTTTGCCGCCTGAAGGAGATGTGCCAAAGTTTGCTCAATTGTATATTTATGACACTAAAAGTGAAGTGTGATGATTCAACCATCGTGTAAGCATCAACCACAAACTGTTAGAAGAGTCTCCTAGAGAATAGAATATGTGGTGATTCACAGTCTCTTTCAATCTATAGGCGAGGAACTCCCTCACAAAAAAGAGTTGAGGTTAGAAATGTACAGTGGCTTAACAGATGCAGAATTACGAGGAGAGAACGATCCTTCAACGCAGGGTAGGTGTGTGGTTTTGCCATCTCTTTTCATTGGCAGTGCACGATACATGATACAGAACTATCAAGACACAATGGCAATATGTAGGTGGGTTAGTTATCCAAACCTGTTTATTACATTTACATGTAATCTGAAGTGGCTGAAGATAGTTCATTTTGTTGAGATGAGAGGATTGAGACCCGATGATCGTCCATATATTATTTGTCGAACTTTTAACATCAAATTAGACCACTTGATTAAAGATCTTCATTGCAATAAGATTTTTGATACAGGATACAGTCAGAGCAGGTATTCGACTTAAGATCAACAAAAAAATGTGATTATCATTTGCTATTGTTTATAGCCTAACATACAATTATTTTTCCAATTCAACTATGTATATAGTGGAATTCCAGAAGTGTGACTACCACATGCACACATTTTGATATTTTTGTCTAAGAAAGACAAGTATCCAACCAGAACTGACATTGATCGCATAATATCAACTGAGATTCCAGACAAAGATTCTGACCCAAGCTACTATTCAATAGTTCGCGATTTCATGGTGCATGGCCCATGCGACAATTTAAGAAATAGTTTTCCTTGCATGTCTAACGACTGATGTACAAAACATTTTCCAAAGAAGTTCGCAGAATCTACTAATGTTGACGATGATGATTATCCAGTATACCGAAGAAGAGATGATGGTAAAATCGTGTTGAAGAACGGTATTGAGCTTGACAATAGATATGTCATGCCCCATAATCGCTACCTGTTGTTGAAATATGGTGTTAATTTGAATGTCGAGTGGTGTAACCAATCCAGATTTTTCAAATATTTGTTTAAATATGTCAACAAAGGACATGATCGAGTTACTACAGCTTTTTACAAAAGTAGTGAGGATGATGATACAGGTAAAAATGTTGACGAAATAAGTATGTACTATGATTGCAGGTACATTTCACCATGTGAGGTAGTTCTGGAGAATTTTTGGGTTCAAGATACAATACAAAGATCCTCCTATTGAGCGTATGAGTTTTCATCTTCCAAACCAACAAAATGTTATGTTTTCCAATTCTGATCCAATTGATCAAGTGGTAAATTGACCTTATGTGAACAAGAGCATGTTCCTTGCATGGATGGATGCTAATAAAATATACCCTGAAGCAAGAGAACTAACTTATGCAGAATTTCCCAACAAGTTTGTTTGGAAGCAATCAATCAGAAAATGGCACTCGAGGAAACGCAAATTCTCTGTTGGACGTATATTCTACATACCTCCAGGTTGTGGAGAAATGTATTATTTGAGAAGCCTCCTAAATATAGTTCGTGGGCCAACAAGCTTCGATGAGTTGAAATGTATTGACGGTATTCAATATAGTTCTTACAGAGATACTTGCTATGCACTCAAATTGCTAAATGATGACAAAGAATATGTTGATGGTATCGTCGAAACAAGTCATTAGGGATCTGCACATTGTTTGAGAAGTCTTTTTGTGACTTTATTGTTGTCTGATTCTCTATCTCAACCCGAAATTGTGTGGGAAAAATATTGGCAATACCTCTCTAATGATATACTTTACAACCGACGAAACATATTGCAACATAAAAATATTCAATTATATTTTAATATTTGTTGCTACATGCGTAATTTAACATTCAATTGTATTATGACAGTGTTTTCAATATTTTTTAATTGTGTCCACAATATGCAGAATTGGAATTGACTAAAAAATAAATAAAGGGTTATACTCTTGTGGAGATAGAAAAGATACTGGGAGCAGTGGAAAGAGTCTGCGAGATTTTCAATCAATGGTGTTCCCAAATGTAGAATATTTTTCCCACTATCAAATAGATTTATACAAGATGAATTACGATACAACAAAAATGTTGTCCCAAGAGCACATTAAACTGGTGTCTAATCTAATGATGAGCAACGACTGTCTATGATATTGTAATGGATGCAGTGCAGTTGAATAGAGGTGGTATGTTTTTTGTATACGAAAATGGAGGAACTGGCAAGACCTTTGTGTGGAAAACTCTAAGATTTGAGATCGAAGGGAGAAATTGTGTTGAATGTAACATCGAGTGGAATAGCATCTCTCCTTCTACCCGATGGTAGGACTGCTCACTCCAGATTTGCAATTACACTAAATTCGAATGAAGATTCAACTTGGAACATTAAACAGGGAAATTCTCTTGTAGAGTTAATAATCAAAAGCAGTCTTATCATTTGGGACGAGACTCTTATGATGAATAAATATTGCTTTAAGGCTTTGGATTGGAGCATGCGAGATATTCTAAGACTCAGTAACCCAATGAGTTTAGAATTACCATTTGAAGGGAAGGTAGTAGTCCTCGAAAGAGATTTTCAACAAATATTACCTGTGATTGACAAAGAATATGAGATATCGTGCTTGCAACCATCAATTCATCATACATATGGAGAAATTGTAAGATATTGAGATTGACAAAGAACATGAGGCTCCAACATGTTGAATTTGATGAAGACTTGATCAACTTAAAGTCTTTTTCTGAATGGATAGCAAGCATAGGGAATGGAACAATTGGCGGTCCGAACGACGATAATGCGGTTATTGATATACCGGACAACCTGTTGTTGAATGCATCAGATGATCCTGTTGCATCAATCGTGAACAACACGTATCCAAATTTTACTTCTAATGTCAATGAAACTAAATATCTTCAAGGTAGAGCTATACTAGCACCGACTCTTAATGTTGTGGAGATTGTCAATGAGTACATGATTTCACTTAATGCAGCTGAGGCAAAGACATGCTTAAGTTTAGACACAACTTGCAGATCATATTGCAATGTTGATCTTTTACAAGACCTTTACACGCCTGAATTTTTAAATGCAATTAGGTGGTCTGGGGTGTCGAACCATGAATTGAAGCTAAAGGTTGGCGTCCAGTTATGTTGTTAAGAAACATAGATTATTCCCTGGGGTTATGTAATGGCACTAGGTTAGTTATCATAAGAACTAGAAACCACGTTCTTGAGTCAAAAATTCTGACAAGCAGTAATACTAGACATAAGGTTCTTATTCCAATGATGACATTAACCCCATCTAACCCTAAGTTGCTTTTCGAACTACGAAGAAGGTAATTCCCTTATTGTGTTGTATGCAATAACAATCAATAAAAGTCAAAGGGTAATCACTATCTCATATTGGGTTGTACTTGAAAAAATCAATTTTCAGTCACGAACAATTATACGAACTATCTCTAGAATTACAAATTGCAAATGATTAAAAATTTTGATTTGTGACAAAAATGGGGCCAAACAAATTCAATGACAAATGTAGTTTTTAAAGAGGTTTTTTTAAAATTTATAATAGTTTTCTCGAGATGTATTAACCTTTTAAACAAATGTATCACATTACTATATTCACTTCTTAAGCTTTAATTATTGTCGTGTTTATTTACATATACAAGAATACTATGATTGTCAAATTTAAATAAATTCAATACATATGAACTTCCGTGCACCGATAATGAACTAGTTTAGTAGTTATGATAACAAAAATTAAAATACACGGACTAGTTTAGTACCAAATACAAAGTTTAACAACTACCTATGTAATTTACCCAATAGTATAGTAACCCATCGTACTTTCTTTGGAATAGGACCGATTGGCACACCATATTGAGTCTCCAAGGCTTTAGAACAAGCTAATCTTGGATCCAACGAACAACTTTGGTTGCATAACTCTTGTTCCAGTTCTATCTTCTATGATTATGATCTATCTTCTTGATGAGGGAAAAGATTATCGGCTTCATAATTACTCCAATACTCGGGAATACAACCAATAACAGAGGTGACACAAGCTCGTTGGGGAGTCGCTCCATTGACGTCATCTTGTTTAAAGCCCAGAAAAGACACGTGGCAGACACATCTCAATATGCCGACTAACCTATTGCCCAGCAAAGATTCTTCGGATTCCTCAGCATCAATTATAGCCTCGATGATCATGGAGATAGGAACTATCTCAAACCTTCAGAAACCGATTATTGAACCCATATCTCTAAGATCATGGTTCCGCAAGGGATGAGAGGAGGATCCCGACGATTCGAAAAATGAATCCTTATCTTAACAAGAGAATAAAGAGAAGGTAACTAGCACAGGTAAAGGATTTGATCTTTTCTTCTCTTTTCCTAAGTTCTTTACTGTCTACTGAGAACTAGAGATACCCCATTAAACTGACTTAATCGTCGAAGTGATCTCGAGGGAGCAAGTCCCCGACGTCATCTCTTTGTAGGTACCTAGTCCGAGGCAGAAGAGGTTAATCAGCTACTACATCATCACTTCCCCTTTCCTGAAAGTACTTTCTTTGGAAATATCAATACATCAAGAATAAGATCCTCCAATTCCATAAACATTAACTTAACTTCCTCTCTTTTCAAGTGGCCAATCAACCTTTCTTCACTTGAGCTTCAAAAGGAAATGGGAAAAGCTAGGAAATAATAAAGAGATCCCCAAGAATACCTCCTCATTGAACTACTCACCACTTTAATATGAAAGAACAATCATCTTAATAGTTCTTTAAATTGGTTATTTCATCCCAATTATAGGGCTAACAGTGGCAGCTGAAAGATACTGAAACTGTCCCTGTTCCCCGCATAGATACATTAATTAAGAAAAAGAAATTATAGGAAGATGGTGCAATACAACAAATTGAATGATTATAATAAAGTTAATAACCATGAGTATTCCTGGACTCCTTTCTTTTTACAATTTCCCCTCCCCCTGAACTATTATTTTTACTAACTAATAACTAATGAACAAACAAACAATAAATTGGCATATGACCCTTTATACTGGAATTGGGATATAGAAAGGAAAACAAAATCCAAGATGCTCGCAAACTACAGTAATACAGGCTATATTTCCCCAAGCTGACAGAATAGAAGAATCCAGGGAATGACATATTTTCTAACTTGTTCCGTAACTTCAAATGCTTACTGTTTCTCCTGCACTTGGCGGCCATTAGTGTCCTCCTGTTGGGCACTCTGACTCTGACTCTCATTGGCAGATTTGTCGTCAGTTGGCTCCTCAACATTCGCTGGCTTTCCCTGATGAATTTGAATAATATGAAGTTAATACAGGGAGGTCAATGATCATTTATCTAGAAGAGCTCTCACAAGGCACACACCTCATGTTGCCTGACTATAATTGTGAAAGAGAAACAGAATCGGTACATTTAAGGATTCAAGCATCGCTTCCTTCAAAAGGTTAAATTAATGATCGAATGTTTACTAGAATACAACCTACAAAACTGCAGCCTATACATTAGACCTTCAACAGTGTATTTACTGTGCAAGAATAAAGGTTCACAGAAACAGTGAGATTGCAGCAATGCATCCCCAACTGAACTACAACATGCAAAGTTATAAACGGTTTTACTATATACATCAGGTTGATGCCTTCACTGATAACTATGTCTCCACTGTAGTTCCAAAATACGATAACAAGATTTTCTTTTCTGATGCTATAGTTATAGTGGAGAGTAGTTGAGGGAATGAAAAGTTATTTCTCTTTTGACAAATAGGTATGAATATTTCACAAAGATAAAGCTTCACCGGACAAGTAAATCATTTATGAACTTTGATGGTTTCTCAACAATTTTCAACATCAGGTGAATAATTTAGAGTAACGAGGGGCTGCACATTAAGTTCAAGTGAGTATTACTCTAGCGTCCAACTCTAAACACGGCTACATTATCTTAATTCTTCTCTTGGCATTAAAACCCCAGGTTGCTAAAGCAGTTGTCATTGAAAAACTTGTTAGACTTCAGGATTCTACCCATTTTGATTAAATGTTATTTTTGCATTAAATAGATTATCCATGCCACAAGGGAAAGATTTTGAAAAGGAAGCTTGAGCAATTCTATGGTGAACAGTTTCTTTTAGCTGTTTTTAAGCTTAAAAACAGCTTAAGGCATTTGGTTGCTAATATTTTTGCTTCATGCAAAGTTTGTGGACCAAAAGATGCTATACAGCACAAAACTTGAAGAAAAGCACGAGAAATTACATGTTTTATTTATTATTTATTTGTAATTGTAAAGAAACAGATATGATATTGTTCTTACATTTTTATATAACTGTTCCTAAAATATAATATTTGTTTTATTCTAGGGGAATTTTTATCACTTCCTAAATTATTCTACTACCAACATGACTAAAAAAAACTAGTTTTTTTAAGCATTTACCAAACACTCATCCAGAGATTTTTCCAAACTACCTTCTTACTGCTTTTTAAGTTAGCATTTTAATGAAGAAAATAATACATTGCCAAAATGACCCTTAATAGAACAATTTTTACTCTATAGGTATTGGCTGGACATAGAAAAGTACTAGAGATATCAACGAAATCTGTGAATTATTAATGTTAGCTAGGTTTGCATGAGGATTCCATAAATTTTAAGCAATCTAAGCAACTAGTGATTAAAGATTATCAATAAAAGAGATATAATCAGATATCGCAACATGTAGCTTTCATTCCATACACTCCTGTATCAACCACTCTCGATAATTGGTCCACTCATCTGGCACAATGATACAGGCTTTCAACAATGTTGAAAGTGAGCAATTTGTTATTTTAAGTGGGTATGCTAAGGCTTCAACGAAGTCGCTGGGGAAATTTTTCTAAAAACATCTATATTCCAATATAAGCCATACAACAAGCCAACATCCCAAAGCTCAGGCTTGACTTGTTAGCAGCATACTTCATATCTTCTACCAATAGAAAAAGAAATGGGCATATATGTTACCAACTGGAGCTGGTCCTGATTATATCATATATCAAATTACTTGCCTAAAAATAATTGTTTTTGGACTCATTCAAATGTGGATTAGTAATCATTTCAACTTATTTAGAATCATATAACTGACCTTGTTCCTGTCACGCCAACCCAGTCCAAATGGTCTAGATAGCAAACTGATCTTTCTCACAGGAAGCTCCTGGGTAGACTCTTGATTGCTCCGCCCAGGTGAAGAATCTTGCTGCACAGATCTACAGGCCACACTTGCATCCATCAAAAGAGGTAATAACAACCAGAGAAGATAAATATGCATGCAGAACAAAGAGCACTTATGCAGCTGACAAGAAAATAAAAAAAATAAAAATTCATAAATTAAATGACAAGAAGAGGCTGGATAAATATTGAAAAACCAACTGTGCTGCATCTGGTTTCTTGAGTCACCAACAACGTTTGTGAAATCATGACAACAAAACAAAAGCAGTATCATATGGGGATAAATCTTGTCAAATAAAAACAGAAATTTGTGATGTAGCACAAAAAAAGAAAGAAAATTGTAATCATGCATAAAATAAATGGATGTCTCTAAAATGAGTACATACCGTGGAGATGGTTGTGCTTTACTTTGGCCAGATTGGTACTGTAAAGTGGCTTCCAACATTGTCTCCGCCATCACCACCCTCTTCTCCATCTCAGCCAGGTTAGCAGTAACCTCCTCATATTTTTCCTGCATGGGAAGTTGTTTTAGCAAAATATCTAAAATTGAAGTTGTTAGTTTGTGTTTCTTGTTTCCAATGTACCAAAACATATATATAATCTAAATTGAAGGCCCATAAATTAATGGACCTGAAAACTTAGTGTGAATATTAACAAAGCTAGAGAATCTAGTATCTACCAAACCATCAAGTGTGTCTATAACTTGAAGCAAACAACAACAATAATATATCCAGCCTTTATCCCACTATGTAGGGTTGGCTACATGAATTCTAGACTTCCATGTATTTCTGTCTTTTGTCCTATCTTTATTTAGATCCATACACTTCATATTAAACTTTAATGTTTCTCTCAAAATCTTTTTGGGTCTGTCTCTATCTCTTTTTTTGACTAATTGTTTCATTTCATCAACTCTCCTCACAGGAGCGTCTCTTGGTCTCCTTCTCACATGACCAAACCATCTTAGTCTAGTCTCTCTCATGTTCTCCTCGATTGGCACTATCTTACCTTATTACGAATAACTTCATTTCTAATTTTATCTTTTTTTGTATGGACGCACATCCATCTTAACATTCTCATCTCCGTTACGCTCGTCTTTTGCTCATGCTGGTATTTGACTGTCCAACATTCTAAGCCATACAATAAGACTGATCTTATAGCTATCCTATAAAATTTTCCTTTTAGTTTTAATGAGATTTTACCATCACATAATACCCCCGATGCATTTATCCATTTTAGCCAATCTGCCTTAATTCTATGTGTGACATCCTCGGCCACACATATTTCTCATAAATAAACATAGTGGAAGACAGTCAATGATGATATGCATGAAACCCAGGAAGTGAAAAAAGAGAGAATAATAAATGTAAATAAGGATAATATTCAAGCTAAACAGAAGAATTCTAACCAGATTAAAATTATATGCTTTTCAAGTAAACCCAATTATAGAGAGCAACCGTGCTTAAAAAACTACTTGCACAGACTTTTTAAGGAAGAAGAAGAATATTGTTTGTTTTGTTATCATTCCAAAAACTATCTTTTGGCTCTGAAATTTGAAAAAAAAAAAAAAAAGGGAAGAACAAGTACGATGAGACATGTTATGCATATTTCAACAAATTTGTCTCAAAACAGTAATAGAAAACAAATAATGAAAAGTTTTCAGGTTTTGGAAATTTTTATACATAAAACAAGAAAGCCATATGAAAATATTGGGGCCCATTTGGTTACAGCTCCAAAACAGAATAAACTAGGGAAAGAGTACTGGGTGAATTGATCTCAGGAATTGTCTCTATCAAATTTGTCTCTCGACACCTCATTTATAGGAAGAGACAAATATGACAAATACACTTTCTTTTGGTTCCACGTATCACTCCCAGATGAAAATAAAAGATTATATGAAAAAAATGGTATTTTCTAAGTTTTTGGTTCTGAAAGCAACAAAAGCACAGAAATCATAACCAAATGAGTAATTGTAACTCAACTTTTAGATTTTTCTCTTCCTTTCTTTTCCACGGAGGGAGGGAAAACAGTTATTACTATGCTATTATGACATGTATACCAGTACAATTAGTACATAGCCACTAGGACATCATCTGTTTGAAGCATGGGAAGAGCCACTAGGCATGTGGTGGGAGGCCATGTGTGACACTCCATATCTTGCTTGAGGATTTGAGTGAGAGGTGGTAATGGACAGAGGTGATAATTGACCTAAAATCGACTTTGGCATCAACTGTCTGAATGCAGAATGACAATCAACCATCAGTCAACTGTATTGATCAATTTTGTGAAGCATCTATGGGTCAACAATCGACTATTGCATTGACTACTGAAGTAGGTGAATTAATTCAGGTAAGTAGCTGATTTCATAGATTCATACAGTAAACTAGGCAATTGAATCTTTAACTAAGGGATGCCACTCAACTCACTAGCTCTAGCTGAAAATATTTAAATCCAGATAGAGGACATACATAGATTGAGACATGATATCTGTTTGAATTACAAAAATAAGAATCATAATATTTAATGGTGCTACTTTACCAGATGAGTAATCAACCAATTAGGCACACCAAAGAGAATGTTTTTGGTCCAAACATATTTCAGGAAAAGATTGAATTGATATGAATTTTATTAGGAAAAGAAAGACCAAACAAAACCAGATGTTGGCACTTTATATCATACTTAAAATGAAAATTATTCAATCAAAGGATTCTCCACAATATAAGAAGTGAAAAATGGCTTCAAAGGATTCTCTGAAGTTTCAGGTCATGCACGAGAGTTTAAAAAAAAGTAGGCATCACAGTATGAGCTGCAAATTCCATGTAATGGCTAAATTGTTCTTGTTTCTCATCGAAGGGCCTTCTAGTTAGAGTGCAGATCAAGGAATGATGACAATATTTATGTTCTACTAAGTTTGCATATTTGATATTCCCAGAGAAGGATAAGAGTAAAGTAAGAGGACAAGAGTCACCACTCACCAGACACCTTATTACCCAAAAACTATTAAAGAAAAGAAAAGAAAAGAAATTATGGAAGGGAAGGGAAAAGATTAAATAGTTTGAACTGACATGCTTGCTTAACTCCTGATTTGTTCGATACAATAATATCACAAATGTGAGAAACTTAAATGGCAAGAACATAGTTCTAACTAATTTGTATTTGCTGCTGCGTATAGCATAACTATTATAGATCAGTGGCAGAAGACATAAGTTGACGCACAAAATACAACCTGAAGCATTTGAGCAGCATATCTCTGAGCTGCTGCATCTTGCTCAGCAAATCTGCGGGCATCTTCTGTTACCCTTTGTTCTTGCTCTACCCTCATCAAAACCTATAAATACATCATAATTAAGACATCCTCCTAAGATGTATCAACAAAAGAGAGACTAGACCTAGTTTCAAGTATGTAATAATTGAAGATAAAGCAACACAAACCTGAAGCATGGCATTTTCTTGTTCCTGCTTATCAGCAAGGGCCTGCCGAAGCCCAGCAACCTCTTGCTCTAGTTGCTCAACCTGAAGCCCATAAGCAGAAATTCAATATGAAAAATATTCATTTTAAACAAGGGAAAAGAATGAGATGGCCAGACACTAAATGACAATCTTACTTAAGACAATGAGCAACTGCACCAAACAATTTTGTGGATCTGTGCAGAGAAAGGTGAAAGCATTGTAGGCTTGCAGCAGATATTTTTTTGTTTGATCTTTAATTCTTTTAATTCAGAATGAGAGAGAAAAAGGAAAGAAGAAAAAATACAAAGGAAATACAATACAAGAAGAGTGAGAAATTTTGGAGAGACCGAGCCTGATCTGGTAGCATAATTAAACAAATGAAGTAAGCTTACACATTTGAATACCATAATAAAATATCAGGGTTCGGATTAACATTCTTAGTTGGCTGAAAACATGTGCTTCCCAAAATCATGACAAAGGAACATATAACTTTAAACAACCATACAAAGACATAGAGAGAGAGTTGCATCCCAAAGCCTACAGCAATCAGCACAGGCTTGATATGATATGGCATGTTAATGAGGAAAATGGGTAGCATCAACTTGCTTACTGCGAGAACTCTAGTCAACCTCTGGTGACTCTTCTTCAACTTGCTTTCTTGTGATCCATGTCATTGTGACCTTTCTAGCTACAAAAGAACAGAGAAATGGGAACAAATCGAGAAGGCAACTGATAGTGACTGCGTGAACAGTATCAACTACTTGCCAGTTATCTCCGTTCTTTCCCATTTTCCTCTTTGTTTTGGCTTGTAAATTCCTTTTTCACATATCTCTTTTATATTTTTAGGGTCAATTCCTCTGTACCTATTTTTACGCCTAGACATACTGTTCAAAAATGGAAGTTTTGGCCGAGATATAGCCGAACTCTTAGAGATTTGCTAGCTGTTTCTTTCTGTAAATATAGTTCTAGTCAACTTCTGTAGATTAGGAAAGCTTGGCTTAGGTTAGCTAGAGTATTTATTTAATTCCTATTTTTGTGCCTTGTATTTTCTTACAAAAAGGGAAACATGTAAAGCATTTTAGTGTGTCAATAGACATGAATTATTTTCTCCCTGTTTTTGTGGTATCAGAGCAGTAACTTGATCACTGACTCTGTCTGAAAGAAAACCTAGGACTTGTCCCACAAAACCCTCTTTAGCGAACCTTTTTTTTACCATGGCTGAAGTTTCATCTGAGTCCACTCCCCCTACTAACTCATTGACAAACACTGAAACCAAAACCTCCAACTCGGATTCACACACTCTGTCCAGATCACCACTATCCGTTTGAAGGTGATAATTTTCTGCAATGGTCTCAGCCCGTTCGAATGTATATCCGAGGGCAAGGGAAGATTGGATATTTAACTGGAACTATGAAGGAACCAGAAAAAATGGACCCAATGTATGCTACTTGGGATGCAGAAAATTCCATGGATGAAGAAATCAGCTCCAACTATATGTGCTATCCGATGGATAAGAAACTCTGGGACAATATCAACCAGATGTACTCAGATCTGGGTAATCAGTCCCAAGTTTATGAATTGGCACTGAAACTTGGTGAGATCCGACAAGGAGAAGATAGTGTCACTAAGTATTTCAACTTGCTGAAACCATTGTGGTAAGACCTGGATCTATTTTAATGAATATGAATGGAAATCTACAGAAGACTGTAATCACAACAAGAAATTGGTGGAATACAATAGCAACTTTAAGTTTCTTGCCGGACTCAACATTGAATTTGATGAAGTAAGGAATAATTGGCAGACCTCCTCTTCCCCCAATTGGAGAAGTATTTTCTGAAGTAAGAAGAGAGGACAGCTGTAAGAATGTTATGCTTGGAAAAGGCTGCTGGTGTCTCTATCTTGAACTTGGCATTGGCTGCTTCTGATGCCAATGATCGCAAGACCACTATCAATCAGCAGACAGATGAAAAACCTCAAGTGTGGTGTGACTACTACAACAAACCCCGCCATACTCAGAAACTTGCTGAAAGATTCATGGCAAACCAGCAAATTGGAAAAGCAACAAACTTGGTGACAAATCCAATCATGTGTATCCTTCAGCAAACGAAGCTGAGACAAGTCCCTTCAATAAAGAGGAGATGGACCATCTTCTTAAACTGTTAAAGTCCAATTCCTCATTTGGTATTCCTAGTGTTTCCTTGGCTCAAACAGGTAGTGACCCTAATGCTCTATCTTTCTATTCAAATTCTGCTCCTTGGATCATTGATTTTGGTGCTTCTGACCACATGACCAGTCTTTCTCATCTATTTAGTACTTAATTCACGTTGTTCTGGTAATAAAAAAAAAATAGAATTGCTGATGGTAGATTCTCACCTACTGCAGCAAAAGGCTTAATAAAAATCTCAGAGAATATAGATCTTAAATCTGTTCTTCATGTCCCTAAACTTGCCTGTAATCTTTTGTCTGTGAGTAAATTATTTAAAGATTCTAACTGTCGTGTTACTTCCTTTGATTCTCACTACAAGTTCCAGGACCATAGCTCAGGAAGGATGATTTGGCAGTGATAGGATGATAGACAGTCTTACTATTTTGATGACAATCTCTTCAATAATAAAAAAAAACTCAAGGCATACAATTCTTGTTCATGAACAAATAATGCTTTGCATCTTAGACTAAGACATCCTAGTTTCTCTTATCTTAAACATTTATTTTCTACTTTATTTAAAAATTTGGATTCTTCATCTTTTCAATGTGAGAGTTGTCAGTTATCAAAAAAGCCATGGTGCTACTTATATCTCAAAACCCTATCATATTTCAAAACCATTTTATTTGATTCATAGTGATGTTTGGGGCCCTTCAAAGGTCCCCACTTTATCTAAAAAAAAAAATGGTTTGTGACATTCATAGATGATCATAGACAATCGTGTTGGGTATATTTCACGAGTGAAAAATCTGAAGTGGAAAAATTGTTCAAAGTGCTTTACAATATGGTTGAAAATCAATTTCAAACAAAAATCAGTATACTTCCCTTTGATAATGGAATAGAATATTTTAGAATGCTTGGGAAATTTTTTGAAAGAGAAAGGCATCCTACATCAGTCTACATGTTGTGATACTCCTAATCAAAATGAAAAAATAAACATTTACTTGAAGTGGCTTGCATCATCATGTTTTTGTCACGACCCTGGTCCTAACTAAGGTTTTCTTTGAAGATAAAATTGAAACCAAGGGAGAAATAGAAAGAAATGTGGGAGAAACAAAGAGACTTCAATAATCTTCTTCATGATTAATACATAATGCCACGACAGTGTGGGTTTAGCTTTATATATAAGCTATCCACAAATTCTACAAGACAACTTACCACTCTTCCACTACCAATTACTGCTCCTAAATCACTTCCACTACCTCCCCACTACTCCATATCTGTTACTTAACTGTTCCTAGAACATAACTGTAAATAACAACTAAATAAAAATATAACAAATGAAATAAAAAATAAATTCCTAATTCTAGGGGTTGTGACATTCCTCCTCTTAAAAGATTTCTTGTCCCCAAGATATCATGGTAACTAGCTACTCCTTCATCATCCAATCCTCACAACGTCTTTTTCTTATACCATCCCTTCATCTACTTCAATTTCTTCATAAATTATGTGCATATCGAAATAAAGGGGCTGACTTTCTTGAGTTTCCATTGTGGACAAGTCGATACACTCTAGGCAGAACTTCCAACTATCTTCTAGGGCAACAAATCTTGTTTCCCCAGGTTCCATTCCCTCATAGCTACAACAATGAGGAGTCCCATTGAATTCATGAAAAGGGCAATACTTTTGGACCCAAATAGGATGCTCTACATACTCAATTAACCCAGCCGCGTTTGTTATTAAGGAATGCTTGCAAACATCGCATTTTGGGTGATAGAGCTTCTTGTAGCAAGACTCATGATAAGGATCACTCCCAAGCATAGAAAACTCCTCATTGCAAATGTTGATTGCAAGCACATTTGAAACATTCTAGATGCCAAACTACACCCAAGCGATTCAAGCTTTCATAGCCCATCTCAATGTTGCAGCCCGAACATACCCTAAACCCTTGGATAGCTTTGGCCGGTTGTTCATCTTCTTCCCATGGACACTCATTGTCTTCCAGAATTTGTTCCTCCTCTAACAAAAAATCCTCCTACAAGTTGACTTGCGGTTCTAGGAATCAAATCATTTCCTAGCAGGAGTGGTTCTTCAACTGTCATAGGAACTAGTCTCTTTTGTTGAATAATCGGATCAAAACATTCCCTAGAGAGTAATTCAGTTGAAAGACTAACTTGATAACGTTTGGCCATCATGATCATGAGTTCGTCCAATTTCCTTCCAAATCTATTTGTAGAAGCTTCAAGCGTCTGGCAACCATTAGCTATGGAGAAAATCCAAAAAAGAAAAGCTAGATCTGAGGCTGAGAAACTGCTGCTATGATGCCAAATGTCAAGACCCTAGTCCTAACTAAGGTTTTCTTCGAAGATAGAATTGAAAGAGAGGGAGAAATAGAAAAATGAGGGAGAAACAAATAGACTTCAATAATCTTCTTGACAACTCATGCATAACGCCTCTGCAGTATGGGTTTAGCTTTATATATAGGCTATCCATAGATTCTACAAGACTGTTACCACTCTTCCACTACTAGTAACTACTTCTAAATCGCTTCCACTACCTCCCTACCACTCCATATCTATTACTTAACTGTTCTTAGAACATAACTGTAAATAACAACTAAATAAAGATATAACTGAAATGAAAAATAACTTCCTAATTTTAGGGGTCATGACAGTTTTCTATGCATATTCCAAAGTACTTACAGGGAGAAGCTGTTTTAACAACATCCTATTGATTAATAGGATGCCTACTCGGGTTTTAAAATATATCACACCTTTAGGGTGCCTCAAAAACACTTTTCCAGAACCTAGAATACAATCTGACTTGCCTTTAAAAGTTTTGGGCTGCACTGTATTTGTTCACATACCCAGCAAATTTAGATCTAAACTTGATCCTAGAGCTGAAAAATGTGTTTTCATAGGTTGTGTGCCAAACAAAAAGGGATACAAGTGTTATAACCCTCAAACTAGAAAAATCCATTTATGGATGTTTCTTTTTTTGAAAATCAACCTTACTTTAGTAAAAAATATCTGCAGGGGGAGAAAAAGAGAGAAGACAATTTTGGAACATTTTTGCTCCTCTACCTAATACAATTGTTTATGATTCCACTTACCCTATTTTTTCTCCTATTCTTTCCGAAACACAAACTCAAGAAAAACTGTTTTGCGATGTTGGAAATTCTAGTCAACCATTGCCAAGTATAGATGTGTTGGAAAAATCAGGAAGATGAAACCTTGAAGGCCTAAAATTAAGAGGTAGGGTTGTTAGGGCATTTCAAAGTTAAAAGGAGATAAGAGATAAAGGATAAGGCTTGGTTTGTGATCAGGTTATTGGGGAAAAAGTTTCAAGTTAAAAGAGATAAGAAATGAGAAAATAAAGCACCAAGAAAGGAGATTACACATAACTTAGATAATCCTATCAGAAAAATCAAGTTTAAAGTTTTTTTTTATTTCATTTATCATGTATTCCCGTACTTTAGGAAGAGATTAGATGTACTCATGTATAAATACCCTACTCGAGATCAAGGAATGGTAGAAAAACAGTCCTCATTTATTCAAGTTCCTCCCTACTCTTTCTAACCTCTCGGCTACAACATTTAAAGGGGTACCCGAATACATCTTTTCAAACCCAGTTTTTTTTTTTTTTTGTTCAAGATGCATCACAAATAGGGGGAGAAATACTACAAAATGATCAAAACAATCTGAATTCTGAGCATCTGGTTTATACTAGAAGAAGAACTCATGAAAAGGGTAAAGATCTTCCTATTACTCTAGCACAAAATCAATCAAAATCTCCAAGAGATGGTCCTTCAAATATTCTAGGTAATCCTATTCCTAGTTCATCTCCAATTCCAATTCCTTCTTCTATTGTGACTTCTAACGATGAGCCCTCAGATCTTAATGTTCCTATAGCTACCAGGAAAGGAATCTGAACATGTAACAACAATCCTATTGCCAAATATTTATCTTATCAGAGACTTTCTAATAACCATTGAGCATTTACCTCCAAATTTTTTCACGTGTTTGTTCCAAGAAACATTCAGGAAGCTCTAAATGATCCAAATTGGAAGTTATGGAAGAGATGAATGCTCTTAGGAAAAGTGGCACTTGGGAGGTAGTTGACTTGCCAAGGGCTAAGAAGACAATAGGGTGCAAATGGACATTTATGATAAAATGCTAGGTTGATGGTAGCATAGAAAGTTACAAGGCAAGGTTCGTGGTAAAAGGGTTTACACAGACCTACGGGATCAATTACCAAGAAACGTTCGCTCCAATAGCCAAAATAAACTCAATTTGGGTTTTTTATTATCTTTGGCTATAAATTTCAACTAGCCCTTACATCAATTGGATGTAAAAAATGCTTCCTAAATGAAGATTTGGGAGAGTTAAGTTTTTATGAGCCTACCACTTGGCTTTGAGGAAAGGTTTTGGTAAAGATAAAGTTTGTAGATTAAAGAAGTCTTTGTATGGCCTCAAACAATCCCCTAACGCGTGGTTTGAACACTTAGGGAACACAAGAAGTCATGGTTACTGTCAAAGCCAAACAGATCATACTGTGTTGTATAAACATTCAAGAGATGGAAAAATTGCTATCTTGATTGTTTATTTGGATGATATAATATTGACAGGTGATGATAATGCTAAACTAAAAAGATCGAAGAAGTAAACAAACACTTTAGTAAAGACAAGCTCGATAATGGACTGATTTGCATGCCATACATTCCAACTACTGATCATATTGCTGATATAATCACAAGGGACTACATAAGAAGCAATTTGACAGTTTGATTGGCAAGCTGGCAATGGAAAATATCTTCAAGCCAGCTTGAGGGGGAGTGTTGAAAAATGAAAGACTCGGCTTAGATATTGTCAAATTCTTAGAGATTTGCTAGCTGTTTCTTTCTGCAAAAATATAGTTATAGTCAACTTCTGTAAGTTAGGAAAGCTTGGCTGTAGGTTAGCTAGAGTATTTATTTAATTCCTATTTCTGTGCCTTGTATTTTCCTATAAAAAGGGAAACATATAAAGGATTTTAGTGTGTCAATACAAAAATTATTTTCTCTCTTTCTTCCTTCAATGCCTATCACTTGATTGAAGCTTCCTTGCCTAGAGGTAGATGAGATGCTTCCATGGAGCCTTATAGCACCCAAGCAGCTAAGCATGCAAGGCGAGTGCCTTTGACTACACTGCTTAAGAATACTATGGATTATGCATAAATTTTCACTCTATTTGGTGATTTCTCCCAGCATTTCATGAAAGACTGCTAGATGAGAGACAACTGAGAGGAGAGTAGTCCAGGCTCAGATAGGACTCTGTTAAGTACGCCAATGAATAGCTCAGTGGGACTGTGTAATTTATCATATTTTAACATTATCAGTGCTAAAGAAAGAGCTCAACTACAATAGGATATATCATTTTCGTTTTTTTTTTCTTTTTCTTTTGGTATCTCTAGCTAAGCAAGACAAAATCTCTAGAGCTCTATGGTATCAATTATTTTCACATGTGTGCAAGCATGCACACAAAATGCATCTTCTGCATTAACAACTGTGTTTCTAGAAGAGCAAGCAAATACATAATCACGTGAACAAGCCATATTTCTGATCAAGAAGAGATAGCGGGAGAAAAGTCATGGAGAAAGGAACTTCTGATATACCCTTGCACTCAATTGCCGTCGGTTATCCTGCTTGACCATCTCCATCAAGGCTGTCTCCAATTCCTCAGCTCTGGAAAAGAAAATTGACTGGTCAAAAACAAAATAATTACTTTCGGAACAATAAATGATAATCCTAATCATCTCTGGAAAGTAATAAATAAATTTACTCAGTGTTAGAAAATAAATTCAGGATGAAAATGACAGCAACTGCCATATATGATAAGTTTAAGTGGTTTCCAGTTAAAAGACTTTGCACCTGGGGCCTCATATCAGACAACTCTATTACTATGTAGCTTTTTCAATGATTGCTCCACGATGGGTGAAAGGCTCATTCTAATTTTAAATTCACAGGGAAATACCATTTTAAGCTAGGAGGTAAAGTATTTGTATCCATTATTAGCATATCCTAGTTTCATAGAATTGTCTTTGTCAGCAATTAGGTCCTAATCACGGGCAAGATCAGTGTTGATTGATTGATTATGAATGATTGATTGATTATGATTGTATATATTTCCTAAATTAGGATTGTATCTTCTAGATCTAGATTAGTATATATTTCCTTAATTTGTCGTATCCTAAAAGATGTATATTTCCTAATCTAGGTTTAGAAAGCTTTCCTAAGCTAGTCTTTGGCAACTTCCTAATCTTGTAAGGAAGTTTGTATAAATCATAATCCTCCCGTGGGAGATGAATAAGATTAAAGAGAAGCATCTTTACTATTTTTCTTGATATGGTATTAGAGCTCTAGGAACTCTTAACAGATTCCTTGGGACATTCGTAGCCTATCTCTTTCAATCTTCTCTCCGTTTGTTTTTTCCACTCAAACTTCGTTGACAATGTCTACCATTCAAGACCCTACACCCGATTCAGCAGATACTAGCCATACCTCAGAGATTCCAGTTGTTGGAACTCAAAATGGGTGGGGGATTGCAGAACCTTCAAGCAACTTACCATTTGAACGGTAAGAACTACCTGAAATGGTCACAATTGATCCGCACCTTCCTTAAAGGAAAGGGGAAGCTCAACCACTTGTTGGGAACTGGCCCAAAGGAGAATGAGCCAGCGTTGGAAGCATGGGATGAAGAAGACTCCTAGGTGATGTCCTGGCTCTGGAATTCCATAATTCCAGGGATCAACAACACTATCGTGTTCTTAACAACAACCAAGGATATCTGGGAGGCCATAAAATTAATCTATTCAAAGGTCAAGGATGCAGCTCAGATTTATGAGATACGGACAAGGGTGGCAGCAACCAAGCAAGGTACGAAGACCATCATAGAGTACGCAAATTTATTGCAAACTCTATGGCAAGAACTGGACCACTACCAGTGTTTAATGATAAAATGTAGTGAGGATGTTGCAATACATAAGAGATTTGTTGAAAAGGAACGAACATACGACTTCTTAGCCAACCTCAACATAGAATTGATGCGGTCAGAGTGCAAATTCTTGGCAAGGAGGACTTACCTTCCTCAAATGAGGTAATTTCTTTAATATGAGCAGAAGAAGGGAGAAGGAGTGTAATGTTGGAACCTATGGGGAAGAGTTCGAATAACAGCCAAAAGATGGCCATTTTTTCTTTCGGCCACTCCATTCTGTTGAGGAGTGTAGGGACAAGAGAATTCATGAATGACACCTTTTTGTTGAAAGAAAACAGATAGAGATAGGTTGAAAAAATCTTTAGTATTATTAGATCTAAACCTTTTTATTTCCACCCCAAATTGAGTTTTAATCATGTTGTAAAATATAGGGAAAACACGGCTTACTTCTGATTTTGTTTTTAGCAAATATAACCAAACCACCCTTGTACAATCATCCACGAATATAACAAACCATCTTGTCCCAGAAATATTGGGAACATTTGATGAACCCCAAATGTCACTATGAATTAAAGAGAAAGGAGAATCAATCCTTTTATTGGATAGAGGAAAAGACACTCTTTTATGTTTTGCAAGTTCACACATAGCACAACTAAAATGTTCAAAGTCAAGACCTTTGGCTAAATCAGGAAACATTAACTTGAGAGTGAGAAAAAAGAGGTGACCAAGTCTATAATGTTGTAACCACATCTTATCTTCGTTGGATTGAGCTAGGCATGACAGAAGGGAAGAGACTCCTTCTTGTCCTGTCCACTTGGTTTCAACATAATGTACCAAAACATTATTGGGGGGGAGAAGCTCTAACAACCACCTCTTTCATCAATAAACTTCCATAAAAAAACCCTAGAATCTCATAGTCCTATTCAATTATTGACTGGCCATTTTCCTAATTTTCATGTGGCTAGTAATTGGCAACCCAAGATATTTCGGTGCACAGCCTATGTTCATGTTTCTACTACCAATAAAGGGAAGCTAGATCCTCGTGCTTAAAGTGTGCGTTCATTGGATATTCTTCTACAGAAAAAGGTTATCGATGCTATCACCCTCCTTCGAAGAAATTTTTTGTATCTGCAAATGTGACCCTTGTTGAGAATGAAGTCCTACTTTAAATCCTCTAGTACTCAAGAACAAAATCTAACCTTGACCAATAGGGATTCTCCTTTAATTCTCCCTGACTATGATCTGTTACCTTCCTTGCACCCATCTTCTAATCTGAAGGATTCAATAAGTGTTACACCAGAGGAAGTTTCACCATCTACTCCTCGCCCATTACAGGTATATTCAAGGAGAGAGAAACCTAAATCTAATCCTATGCAAGCCCTAGCATCCATTGCAAGTCCTGCTAGTCCTAAAATCTCCCCAGATAGAAGTGACATTGACAATTCTGCCACCATTTTAGAGCCATCTCCAGGTATCTCCTCAATCGACCCTCTTGATAATAGCTTTGTAAAACCTATTGAATCCACACTCGAGACAGATACATATGACCTGGATTGGCCCATTGCACTTAGAAAAGGAACTAGAACCTATACCAAACATCCTTTACACCTATTTCTTACCTTTTCTAAGCTATCAACTACCCACATAGCCTTTCTTACCAACCTACATACTATTCCTATCCCAAAAAAATTTTCTAAAGCTATAGGGAATAAGAACTGGAAGGATGCCATGGATGTTGAGACGACGGCCCTAGAAAAAAACCAGACTTGGGATTTAGTGAAATTGCCTAAGGGAAAACATTCGGTGGGTTGTAAATGGGTCTATACTGTGAAATATAAGTTTAATGGGTCTCTAGATTGATACAAGGCGAGATTGGTTTCCAAGGGGTATACACACGTGTATGGGGTGGACTATTTGGACACATCTGCACCAGTGGCAAAGTTGAATACAGTTAAGGTTCTCCTTTCTTTGGCTACTAACCTAAATTGGCCACTGCATCAATTTGATGTCAAAAATGCTTTTTTGTATGGGAATCTAGAGAAGGAGGTACATATGGAAATGCCACCAGGTTATGGGACAACCACACTAGAACCAGTTGTATGCAAACTAAAAAAGGCCCTATATGGATTGAAACAGTCCCCACGGGCTTGGTTTGGAAGATTTACAAGTATAATGCTTAGCATGGGATATAGGCAAAGCCAAGGAGACCGTACACTTTTATTCAGCACTTGGCCACAGGGGGAGTGACAATGCTTATTATGTATGTGGATGGTATTGCTGTTACCGACAATAATGAGGAAGGTATGACCCAACTAAAGGAGTGTTTGGTGAAGGAATTCGAGATCAAAAATTTGGGGAGATTAAAATATTTTTTGGGAATAGAGGTGGCTCATTCAAAAGAAGGCATATTCATTTCCCAGCAAAAATATATAGTGGATCTCCTAAATGAAACTGGATTGCTAGGTTGCAAGGCAGTTGAAACCCCTATTGACTCGAATCGTAGGCTAAGAGAGGCTTTGGAGGAGAATATGGTTGACACAGGGGCTTATCAGAGGCTAATAGGGAAATTGATATATCTGGCCCATACTCTGCCAAATATAGCCTATGTTGTAGGGGTGATTAGTCAATTTATGCACAACCTAAAAGGAAGTCATCTCAGAGTTGTGTACAGAATACTTCACATTCAAAGGGAGCACCTGGGAGAGGCATTTTATTCAAGAAAAGAGAAGCCATGTGTCACGAACCTAGGGTTCGTGATGGGTTAGAAGAGGAATTGGGGAAGAACAAAGAAGAATTGAAGGGGGAGATTGAAGAGAATTAGGGAGAAAATTAAGAGGGATATTTGGATAGAAATGAGAGAGATGTAGAGAGAAATGAGGGAGAGAAGTAGAGAGAAAATGAGAGAGAATCAGATATTCATTTAATCAATTTCAGCATATCTTCTCTTGTAAGAGGCATTTATATAGGCTTCATCTAACAAAATAACAACATCCATGTGCTGTAACAGTATTGCAAAAATATCTCCTAACAACTTGCTAAGTCTATTACTATAATGCCCTTCTATGGAATCTTGGGTCATGACAATTCCCCCCTCCTTAAGAGAGTTCTTGTCCCCAAGAACTTGCCACAAGTAGCCATTACTCTTCATCCAACTCCAACCTTCTCTATGCAGATAATCCTCCTTTCTTTCTTTCTACTTCTAGGTCTCTTCTTCTTCATTCTTAGGTTTTCAAGATCAATTCCAAGTATGAATTGGCCCAGAATTTCAATAGGGAAAACTTCATAACCATCCAAAACAAGTAAGAAGGGTAGATCTTCATCCATTGTTGCTGTTACTATATCCCCATTCAACCCACAGCCATGTTTTGCTACAGAAATATCAACAGCAGCCTCAAAATGCAGCAATGGAGGTTTGTATTCTTTCCTTGAATACTCATACCAAGGCTGTTTGTGAGCATTAACATTAGGAGATGATGTAACTTCACTTCCAGCCAACGATTGCTCAATGATTGACACATGGCCAAGCGTCTTAGCACTAGTAAGAGTGCTTGAGAGGCAGCCAATTGATTGAGTGTCATCCTCCAATCCCTTTTCCTCACTTTTTTCTTCCTCCTCCTCTTCTTCCTCTTCCCCTTCTTCCTTAAAGTTGGATTGCTCTTGTTGCAGAATCCCAAAAACATCACCATCGAGAACTTCTTTTCCCTTTTGTCGGCTGCAATTCCCCTCTATTTGGACTTCTTTTTCAGCAATATCAGATGATCCCTCTGCATTGGCTGCCCTATCAATCTGTTCATGACAAGTTCCCTTCGAAGGATGTAATCCATCACCAATATCATCTCTGAAGTTGCCAACATCCTTCTTGATATTGCTGCCTAATTCAAAATACCCAAGCGCATACTCGGAAGTCAATGATGAATTAGTTTCCCACCTTCTTGTCTTCTCCTTCAGCCTCTCCATTTTAAGAAACTCCTCCTTATTAAAACTTCCATAATAGTTATCAAAGTATTCGGAGGGAAAACTGTAATGATACTCCTTAGTATCATTGCAACTTCTGGCGAAACATTCGACCGAATTCCTTGCACTTTTCATCAAACCCACTGCTGGTTCCTTGGTCCAATTGGCTGATCCCCTTCTTATGTTCCTTGTTGCTGCCAACTGAAAATGCACCCTTCTTTGGTTGCCACTGAAGCTCCATTTCAGCTGAAAATGAAGCATTCATCTGCTGCAATTGAGGCTCCATGTATGCACTGCTCCCCTTGGCTTTGTTTCCCTTTGCTCACAGCCTCAAGCACCAACAACCAATGAGCTGGATAAGCTGGAAGAGTCCACTTCCCACATGAAATCCACCGAATCCGCTGCGCCACTCTTATATGCAGCTGAGTTTCCAATTAAAGCTGACTAACGCGACGGATAAACAACCTCCAAAAATTCAATTGACTCCAAACCAGTGTTCTAAAAATCGGCCTAGGCGGCCGCCTAGGCGCTAGGCGGCCGTTGGCCGCCCCGAAATTGACCTAGTCGAGCCTCTTAGGCGCCGGCCCGAGTAATCGGCCGGCTTGGGTGCCTAGGCGGCCCAGGCGGCGCCTAGTCGGCCTGCACGCCTTGGCGCCCAACTCGTTGGCTCAGCCATTTTTTGGGTTTTTTTTGCTAAATCATTAAATCAAACCTCTCAACATCTCCCTATTTCTCTCTTCTCACCTGAACGCTGTCGCCGCCTCAACGCTGTCGCCTCAACACCGCCAAGCTTCATCGGCCCGCCAGTAGCTCACCGCTGTCGCTGCGTCCAGCTCGATCCTCGCCGCCAAACTTCATCGTCACTGCCTCTTATCTGTCGCGTCCTCGTCGTCCTCAGCGTCATCGTTGCCGCCCCCGTCCTCGCCGTCGAGCTCCATCTCCGCTACGGCAAGCTCCATCTGTCGTAACCTCTCTCTCTCTCTCTCCCGTCTCCCCGTCTCTTTGTGTGGTTATTGGGGCATTTGCTCCGTTTTTGTTTTTTGTTTTTATTTTATTTTATTTTTCTTTTCTATTTAATATTTATATATAATTATAGATTTATATTTAGTTTTATTATTAATTATATATATTCTATAATATTTCCAAAAAATCCACTTAGCTGTTTGCTTATAGTATTGATTGTATGACTAATTAAAATATTATTTATTAATTACAATAATTTATTTCTCATGCTTAATTCTATATATTATTGGTTTATGTTGCATTATTAATATTTTTCAACTTTGATTTAGTTAAAAATAACATCAAATTATATCACAAAGTTTAAAAAATAAAAAAAATAGCAATTTTCTTAAGCGCCGCCTAGGCGCTCTAGGCACTAGGCCCCAGCCTGGCGCCCGACTAGCGCCTAGCGCCTTTTAGAACACTGCTCCAAACTAGCTGCTATGCCTTTGCCTAACTAAATTAATCAACTCTACTGCTCTAAATCACTAAAAATCTCAACCGAATTCAACCTGCTGCTCCCAATTTCCGTATAATAATTACTGAAATTATTGGCCGAGGGTCATTCACCTGCTGCGCATTCCATGTTCGAACTAAGGGGGCTCACTTGCTTGGAGATTAACACCTTCGTCTCCTCAATCCAAATCGATCAGCTGAGCCCTAGCACTGTTCGCTATCTACTTGCAAGGAATCGCCTAACAGCAATCATCATCGGTAAGCAGAATCGAAAGTCCAGAACCGTTCGTCCGGACTGCTGGACTTGCCTCGAATCCTTCCTCTGGTGCTGCCTACTGACTGGTCGCGATTGTTAATGGCCATGACACCTTCCCCGTCTGCATCGCCAACTACAACGGAACTCTTATACCAGCCTTTTGTTCTGGTAGCGAGTCTCCTGGCCCTTCACGTTAACACCAGCGGACTCGCTATCAGCTCGGTACTTCTGCACCCGACGTCCAACACCACTGTCTCTACTCACGATTGCTACGGATTCACAATCGCCTCCCGCTGACTCCTTCTTCTCACTCAATCACCGACCACAGGCTGGAGGACCACCGCCCTCCTTGAGTTCGTCTTGATCGACAAGTCCTCGGGATCCAATTACGATCACGGTAGGCTTCGATCGCACTACTGAAATAGTTCGACTCCGTCGCCCCATCAATTCGGTGTTGTTTTTGGAATCGCCTTCTGCGACTGGTTCCTTTCTGCCACCGATTGTTGGTCAGCTTCGACACCTATAGTAGATTGGTGTCCGTCGCAGCTCTCCTTCAGATCCAAGTTGACACTCACCCCCTCACCTATCGGAATTGATTACGAGATTCAACCGGGAATCTACTGGTTGTTTCTTTGTCACGAATCAGCAGTTAATCGAAATAGTCAGAGTTGCACTGGAAGAAGAAACTGACGGCTAAGGAACTGCTCCAAGAGTCGCCTCAACCTCGTTTTCTCGTCTGCGCACTCTAATTATCGCCTAGACCTCCTTTCGCTGGAAATCACTTCCAATTTCGAGGATCCGATGCTTCGGACAGTAGCCGTCAATATCCGTCTAGCCTTAATCAGTAACGAAAATCGCTAAGGAACGATGCTCTGATACCATTTGTCACGAACCCAAGGTTCATGATGGGTTAGAAGAGGAATTGGGAAAGAACAAAAAAGAATTGAAAGGGGAGATTGAAGAGAATTAGGGAGAAAATTAAGAGGGATATTTGGACAGAAATGGGAGAAAGATGTAGAGAGAAATGAGGGAGAGAAGTAGAGAGAAAATGAGAGAGAATCAGATATTCATTTAATCAATTTCAGCATATCTTCTCCTCTTACAATGAGGCATTTATATAGGCTTCATCTAACAAAATAACATCCATGTGCTGTAACAGTATTGCAAAAATATCTCCTAACAACTTGCTAAGTCTATTACTATAATGCCCTTCTATGGAATATTGGGTCATGACACCATGACACTAGAGGCCTACACAAATGCTGACTGTGCCAGATCTGTTGTTAATAGAAGATCAACTTCTGGCTATTATACCATCTTGGGAGGCAATTTGGTAATATGGAGAAGCAAAAAACAAAACGCGCTAGGTCAAGTGTTGAGGTGGAATTTCGATCCATGGCTCTAGGTATGTGAATTATTGTGGCTAAAAATTTTACTAAATGATCTCAGGATTGAATGGACTACACCTATGAAGCTCTATTGTGATAACAAGTCGGCAATCAATATCGCTCATAATCCAATCCAACACGACCGAACAAAGTATGTTAAAGTGAACAGACACTTCATAAAGGAAAAATTGGATAGTGGACTAATATGCACACCCTATATTTCATCACATGATTAGTTAGCAGACATGCTAACCAAGGGCCTGCATGCAGCCGTGTTCAGAAGAATGATAAGCAAGATTGAGATGCATGATATTCACGCCCAATCTTAAGGGAGAGTGTCAGCAATTAGGTCCTAATCTCGAGCAAGATCAATGTTGATTGATTGATTATGAATGATTGATTGATTATGATTGTATATATTTCCTAAATTAGGATTGTATCTTCTAGATCTAGATTAGTATATATTTCCTTAATTTGTCGTATCCTAAAAGATGTATATTTCTAATCTAGGTTTAGAAAGCTTTCCTAAGCTAGTCTTTGGCAACTTCCTAATCTTGTAAGGAAGTCTATATAAATCATAATCCTCCCGTGGGAGATGAATAAGATTGAATAGAAGCATTTTTACTATATTTCTTGACAGTCTTCTCTAAGCTAGATACTTGTGACACTACATAAACTTCCACTACTATTTAATGGGCCACTCACACAATCTATGAGCTCTATATCCTAGCATCAAGTCTCATCCTACAAGCTATACATAATGTCTTTTCTGGCTAAGGAAACCAAGGACCAAACACACAATATGAAACCAAGGACACTCACAACTTTTTACATCAAAAGCTGTATGGTATGCCACCATAAATAACTAGAGACCCTAGGTCATTAGTCACATCTCTAGACATCGAATACAAGAAAAAGAAATGTTGCATAGAAAAAAGGTTGTATTCCTACTAATTATATGCAATGTTCTAAAACACGCTAGGCACTAATCGGGCGCTAGCCCAGGGCCTAGCGCTTAGGCGGGGCCTAGAAAATATGCTTGGGTAATTGTTGAGAATAACTTAAAACACATAACAGTGTATTACTTGTAGAAATTAGCTTAGAGAAGGGTTTATCAAAATTTTTATTTTATTTTTGAATAATGCTATTGGTACACCTTAGGCTACACAAAGGTGTACCAATGACAAAAATGTCCCTCATGAGGCGCATGAAGGCGAGGGGTATTTTGGTCATAATACCCCTGTGTGTAGCCCAAGATGTACAAAATGGATATACATCTAGCATGATTCTTTATTTTTTATTTTTTTTCATTCTTTTCTAAATACCACTCTTTCTCTCTCTCTCCCCCCCGGTACTCGAACGCCCCCATTTTCAACCTTCTCACTCTCTCTCTCTCTCAAACCTACATCCGCGGACCGTCGTCGCCCCCCCCACCCCCACAAAAAAAAAGCCGATCAGGCTGTCGTCACCCTCGCTAATGCTGCTCAGACCACCGTCACCCCCGCCAACACCACTCAAACTGCCATTGCCCCTACCCGATCAACAACAGAAACTTGCCACCGCGAGAGAGATATCAATGAGATGTTTGGCGGCAGTGGTGACAGTGACGAGAGAGAGAAATTGGGGCCAAGAGAAAATACCGAACACAAATCCAAACGCACAAATCAAAGCCAAAAGAAAAATCAAGGCCAAGATAAGTTTGTAAGTCTTCGAAAATCAAGCGACCCAAGCTACTAGGCGTCGATTGGGCTCAATTGATCAGGCCCGGCGCCTAGGGTGTCAATTTGCCTATATTTGTGGCAGCCAGGGGCCACCTAACGCCTCGACAGTGCGGCCACCTTTTAGAACACTGATTATATGTCTTCACCTTTCCTCAAATTTCCTCCATGCTAAAAGGTGATGGAAATGTTTCTGGTGTTCACTCCAGAAAAAGTCGCTTTTCCAGATGGAACAAAAAGGAAGATAAAAGGATATTGTTTTTGCAACACAGAATGACTAGTGATTGCAACTTGGACATTTCTGGGGGCTGAAGAGGCCAAAGAAAAAGTGAGGGAATTAGTTATTTTTCGTTGAAGCAAATCTTATCAAACCTCACGTTGATCACTAAGGTGTTAGCTTCCCAAAAATAATTCCAAATAGTTGGATTAGAGAAAATAAATTAATAAAATAGATATAGCACTTCCCTTGAGATATTTAGCACTTGCTTGATGAAGTGCCTAGAAAGATTTTTGTTCCCTGAGTTGGGAAACCTAAAACAGAAAAAATACAAAACAAGGTTGTAGATATTATTTCTTTGCTTTTGTTACAGACTGTTTTCAAGAATTCCCTTTTAACAGATAATCTAGGTAAGGAAGCCTCTATGAGACTATCCTTGTAAGAAGGATGGGGAATTGGTTGATCATTGACTACTTCATTGTTTTGTGGCTCATCACATTTGGAATCTATGTTTAAGTAATGTCAGATTCAATGCTGGATCTTTTGGGTTCTTAAAAGTTGGGCTTGTCCTAGTAGAGTTATGATGTGTTGATTTCTTATGCCTTTTTATCCCTTGGCACATCTTGTTAGACAGAAAATGGAGAGCTTTTGAAGATCTACAAAGCTCTCCTTTACATTTATTTTCTTCTCTAGGTTGGATAGGTTTTATGGTGCTCAGTGGAGTCCTTTGTTTACTTTTTCTTTCATTGGCCAAGTAAAGGAGGATGGAGACACAAATGTCTGTGTCCAACAAACCAACACAACCACTCCCCACCCCACTACCAACACCAAAAAAAAAAAAAAAAAAGATAGTGGGGAAAAAACAAAATGACGACAAAAGAAAAAAGCATATCAGAAAAGAAGTAAATGAAAAGAAGCAATTTGTGTTATATTTTCTAGTATACAAGTTAGGTGATGGCACAACACAGTCAATATAATAACCTGAGAACTGCAGATCGCTTTTCATCTAGCAACTTGCACAATTCGACCTTCAACCACATCACCTGACATAATTTATCCACAACAAATTAGAAAGCAAGATAAATATTGATTGCAAATTTAAGCCATTAAATTAGCTGCAATTATACATTTAACATGGCAGGATAATTTAATTCCATGGTAAAATGCTAAACTTGAAGAGACTTTATGGAATATGATATCAAATGTCTTTGCTCTTATTAAATGTATTTAACAAGAGGCAGTTTTTAACCTCATAACTTTTAGTGTATAATACATCAATTAAACATTAAGAAGCATGGATAGGACAGACAGTCCAACACGACAATTAGGAGACAGCATGATAATTAGGAGACAGCATGATAAGGACATCATCAATAATAAATTGTATATCTCCTATAAATACATAAGCATAACTCACATATTACATCACAAAAAAAAAAAAAAGAGGCATCATAAAAATCCTTGTTTTATAAAACTTCTTAAAATTTTATAGTTGTAAAAAGCAAGGATTTTAAAAATATAAATCTATATAGTTTTTATTTTATTTCTGATTTTGATTTTTTTTTTTTCACTTATAACCTGGTTTTGTTAAGAAAAAGCAAGATCCCCCGAGAGACAGGAGTGTCTCCCAAGTGTCTGCTGGTAAAAAATAAAAATTAAATTATAGGGCACAAGTGCTTGACATGCATTGCGGAGTATTGAGTGAGTGTCACTGTGCAACAGAGAAATCCAACATGATACAGTATCTTCATAGAATTAATGTATGCTTCTTATGTCAAACATTTTAGCTATCGGAGGCCTAGTTCTGCACCAAAGATACGAGGCAAATCATTGGCTTCTATCAGGACCTTCCATGCTATGTACAGTACCAATTTACAACCATGCAATCCTATATGTCAGTTGTGAATACAGTGACTGTCCAAGGGCACGCACTTAATATCTATATATTCATAAAGTACAACAGCAGCGAAGCAGAACTTCAAACATCTGAAAAAGGTCTTCATGCTTAACTTCATAACTTTCTGCTTGCCAAGGCAAAGAAAAAGCTTCAGGAAAAGGATATTGCATTAAGTTACCTGTTCTTGAAGATCTGGAACAGAACCTATCTCTGCATCTCCTGTCAGGGCCATAAGGTATCCATCCACATTAGCGCTCCCAGACCCTACATGAAATGCATCACCATTTGTCTGTGTATCAACTAATTGATCTGATTTATTGGTTTCTGCTATCACTGATCCAGGATCATGCTTGAAATTATATAACTTAGATGCCAAACCCTGGGAATCCCTCCAAACTCGAAGTCCCTTTGATCTTTCCTCAACTGCAGCTATTACAGATAACCGATGTTTATTTCTCATTTCCTGCAACCTAGTTTCATTTACATTTGGGTACCCCATGCAAGCTGTCAACACAAGTTGACTGCTATCAAATGTTGAGCCAGCCAATGATTGCAGCAAAGTAACTGCATCGCCAGCATCTTTGGTAGTCACTAATGCAGGTCCTGCATAATACTGAAGAAAATTAAGTTGCATTCCACAAGTTGGCCAATGTGGTGGCAAATTGAAAATTATACACCCTACTTGTAATAGATCCACTAGATAAAAACTTTTACCATAGAACTCCATCAAGGCAAGTGCTGTTCTAAATAACATCACGCGATTTCCTTCAAAGAGAAGCACATCCCATACTCTAAGAACTGAAGTCACGAAAAACATATCAGATAGCAGGCCAACTTATGTCTACGAGGTAAATAAATACCAACCATGAGAATATGAAGATGATCCAGACAGCCAACTATTGGAAAACCATGCAGAAAATTTTCCTGGTACTGTCAATGGTCAGATTAAATGAAGAATGGTATCCATAGGCAGATGGTAATTCAAGACATGGAGGTATATTACATTCATTGGAATGAACTACTGGTGGCGGGCTTAGAAAGGGAAGAAAGCACTTTGAAGGGGAATTTGATGATGAGACAGGTTTAAAAATGGATTGCGAAACACTTTATCTCTCCACATTTCCTAGGATCCATGTTAAGTGTTTTGAGCATAAATCAATGCTGAAGAAAGCAATGGAAGCAAAGAGTAGGCATGTGATGGGTGCAAAGTCCACTAGGAGGGTTGGAGATACTAGTTTAGGGGAGGACAGGTATGGGAGATAGATGCAAGACTGGCTGTTATCACTTTTATTTTTTAAATTTTATTTTTCTCTTCTCTCTATTTCTTCATTGTATTCTATTGTTAACCCTTGAACCTTTTATTTGTATGTTCCTTAGAATATATATATGCATATGTGTATCTATATATGCATGCTGAGTCATGGAACCTGACCACTTTCCCATGGAAGCATATTCATAAAAATTGATAGGAACCAGGGCCCAGTAACCCATGCCACCTGCACTCCAAGGTAATCCAGGTGATTCACTGCAAAGACCAAGTTAGGAATAATACTAAGAAACCAGAGAACACATCTATGACAAGAAAAAAGTTGGCAAACGAAATTCAAGAACAAAAAATAACATGGTACAAACCCAGTTTAGGAAATCTCTCACGCACCAACTCCTCAAAAACAAGTTGGTCAACCTGATAGAACAAAAACTAAAGTAAATCTTAACTGTCTTGCAATGCACATCTTTAGAGGCTACAAGACTTAATTGACTCTGCTCTTACTTCCAATTTAGAAAGAAGGAACAAATAGACAAAAGTAAAGAAAAGAAAACCTATATTCTGAAATACAATGACAGGAAAAACCAAAGGAATACCTGAGACTCGATCATTTCCTCCGAGTAATAGCCATCAAAGTAGTCATCAAGAATACCCATTAGGGTCCTGCATATGTTACCAAAAATTCAGTTAGTTATGCACCTTCATGCTTTGATTTCATCATCGGTGGCCCGACATACACAGTGTCAATTGACTTCTAAAAGTCACATAGACAATACAAATCTATGCAAAAGAACAATGTGGCAATTTTACACCAGATGCCCTTCCTGACGAAACCCTCTAGTGAGCGAGAGGTTAATGATGAGATAAAATTCCAATATCATCTTCATATCAAAAATTTTCATGAGACGTAGAGAATGAACATAATTGATGATAATTAATATTCTTAGATATAAGAGAAAAAAATTGTATCAGTGCTGAAAGGAAAAATTATAAGTATACAAACCCACCAAAAGGCATTTTCCTCAGGCATCAGAAGCAGTAGCAAGCCCGCAAAGAAATTCATGGCCTATGCAGTTTGAATCAAATAAAACACAAACTAGAAATCAGTGCCACAATAATACAATTAATTTTCAGTTAGTGGTTAATGTTACACATGATGCACATTTAATGGGAAATAAAATGACAGCCAAAATAAAAACTCTTGCAAGTAGAAGCAGGTAGTACTAATAGCTGTAAGAAATAAGAGCATTCCATCAACTGTTCGATTTGCATATAGTCAATTACAACACAGTATGACGTCCATAATTTAATTATTCTTTGCATATAGCTAAAATTTAGGAGGAATGAGCGCCAAGTGATTGAGCAAACATTTCAAATGCACCCAAGTAGAAATGAGTCAACATCAAGAAGCAAAACTAAAAAAATGATGGTCACTTTTGTGAGTGCTAATAGAAATGAGTCAACATCAAATTAATGTTCTTTGATATAAGAGAAATAGATAGATAATAATAATAATAAGACTTTCAAATTCTGAATGCAAAATTAACAATGGTCACTTTTGTGAGTGCTCAATGTAGCACTTCATAAAATTAAAAGTAAGGAAGAAAAAAATTACCCCAGAAAATACACTATTGAGAGATTGAAGTTACTTGAGTTGCATAAAGTTTAACATAGCCATTCTCGCTCTCATCCAATACAGTTAATAGGATTCATTAACGATCAACTCACAAAAGGATAAGCATGTGAACTCTTCAAAACCCAGGTACCTGACAGTACCCAACAGAGGGATTATGTCGAGCATATGCTGTTAGCAAACGCCTCAAAGCATTTCTACCATCCTCATCCAGAGCAGGATGACCAGGAAAAGTTCGAGGTAAATCCTGCAAGGAAGAAATAGTGATGAGTTGAGAAACTTAGGTAGGATATGGGATGAATACAAAGCTAGCATGTCCAAAGACTCCAAACTGACAAAACTAATGCAATACAAAGCTTGTGCATGCAGTAACCTTTTCAATCTGTCCTTTCCATTTCTCAGGTACACACACAGAGGCCATATGTGACCCCTTGATATTGTTGTTTGAATGCAAACCTTGTTCTTCACAAGAATTAGTTTCTGCACTGAGCAATTCTTGATAATACTTCGCCACATGACGAGCCCGCACTCCCACAAAGGCTTGCCAAAGCTGCAATCAAAAGTACATCAGATATGAAGTTTACACATTGACCAAAGAGTTCAATAAAAATCAAAGAATCCAAGAGTGGGATGAACCTCTCCTCTCAGAGCCATGGGCACTCCCCCACGAACAAGACATTCCAACTCTTCTTTCCACGGAAATAAACTTTCCGAAGGAGCAACATCAGCAGCAGCTGTCGGTGTAGAGGCACTTGCACTATCACTAGAAAGGACATCTTGAGTTAGATCTGATCTCTCCACATCATAAAACTCCTCTTCAGAGTCCTCTTCTAGTGCTCCTTTCACAGATTTAACCTCTTCAACAGGAGGAAGTGGCTTTCCTAGGCGAGTGTCTTGCTCAGTTTCTGATGAGCTGCTCTTCCTCTTCACACGGATACTCATCATATCCTCAATAGCATGAAGGGATGGTCTAATCTTGGTCCAAATTTGCACCCTATGAGTTTTCGTCTCCATTTCCACTGGAACACCCTCCTCCTTGATATCGTCAACTGAAGCATCAGAACCCTGCTTCTCACCAATTAAGTTATCTTCTTCCGTGCTTTTCTCTGAAGAAACATTTTCTTCCTGCTTAGCATCTTCAACATGTGTTGCCTTCTCATCTTCTTCTGAAGACAACCCATTTATAGGCAATTGTGCAGACTCTGTTTGCAGTTCAAGGAAATTTGTCCACCTTTCTGATCTTTCCTCCTCTTCCTCCTATAGTAGTGATTTTATAACACAGAATAAGAAGGTTACATATCATCTTTGGAATTATTGTCTTACCAGAGCTCCATTTAGATGCTGAGAAAATACAAGGAAAGGGGTAGATAAAGACGTTCTCAGTCTACTCTTCTTGAATATTGCTAGTCTTATTCATGTTTGTAGTGCTGGCAAAGCACAAAAAACTTGAATTATTACAGATTAAGCTGTTTTTTTCATTTTTTATTGGCCTCAGATTTTCTCAGCAACAAAAAAGTGTTTCCATGAAAAATAATAACAATAAGGTGGCAAAATTTCAAAAGAAAAAAATGAAAAGAAAACCTTATATATATTAGCATACTCCCGATATCTTTGTACATGCTGAGGTCTCACAGCAAACCCATAAGCATCCCTGCAGACACTAACTTCAAATTAGTTACCAGATTCAATGACGAATTTCATTCAAATCATTCCATTGTAAATTCACGAGCAAGTCTTTGATGATCATATAGCAAATTAACAGAACTCGGGATTAAGTCAAATCAATAGAAGAAACCTTAATTCATGAATTAAGAACAAAACACGCTCAACAGAGAATCCAACTCAATTTACATGCCATCAGCGTCAAAATATCAACAACTCTGATTGGACTAACAACGCACTCCAGACAGACCCTTAATACTAGTGTCCCTTGTGCTCGGCATTGTACTGAAATTACTAAGGCGGTAAAACCCAACCACATTTCCGACCCGAAAGCAACCCGAACCGCCGGCAATAACATACATAAACCCTACTTATTAATGAGTCTAGGTGCCGACATAAACCCTAGATATACAAAATTTGAGAAAAAATTACGACAAACCCAAAAATACTGGACTATTTTACCTCTAATCAACTTCCAAAGATTTCCGATACAGAGAGGGTAACAACATACCGCACAGAACCTCAATTCTACCAACTATCTCTCACACACTAAAGCACAATTGACCTCAACTCACTACACAAAGACTACTTCCACCACCAAGATCGAGCCAAATTAAAATCAAACTCGATCTAGCGGTTTGAGAAAATTCCAAGATTGTCAAGAAAATCGAGCTATTCAGTCAAAGAAGGGTCCACAATGCTGACTGATCCACATGACTGGGGGAGTGAGTAAGTTACCTCTTATGTTCGAAAGAGATTAGTGGGGGGCTGAGAACGGCGGTTGCTGAAGCAGATGGCGATTTGAACTTCATTCTCGCACTTCGGATTTCTCGGTGGTTGGATTGAGATCGTCGGAGGAGGATGAGATTGGTCAAAGATGGATGGAAATGGATCGATCTTTTCAAAGTGCACTCCGCAACGCAATTCCAGCGAGGGAGAGGAAAAGGGAGAGAGAGATGTGCGTGAATGTCACATGAGATATTGCGAGTTTAGCGTCACACTTGTACATGTGATGATTTCTTAGCACAGAGTTCGAGCATTGGAGAGAGAGAGAGAGAGAGATCTGTCAGAGAGCGGCGTGGAAAATGTTCGGATGCGGTGAGAGCAGGGGAGAAAGGGTAGGGATCCGTTTTGGATGTTCTTTCCCCTAACGTGGGTCCCACAGAACCTCGCAGCAGCTCAGGAATTCTTTCGGCACCCTCGCTCACTCGGTCACTGTCACATGCTTTCACCCTTGTACGACCTGACCTTACCTTACCATTAAGCTCTCCCACCCCCCACTTTCTTAAATTGTTCGATAATGCTATTTATATTCAATATTCAATGCTTTAATATTTATAAATTTATTAATTATTTTTCAAAAATAGTTCATAATTTTATAAACAAGTGTTATTAATTTCTTGATAAAAAAATTTATAATTTTATCAATGTCAAAATAGAATCTCAAAATATAAATAATTTTATTAAAAGCTTTATAGATAAATTACAAATACATACATATATAGATACATACATATTTTTTCCCTATGTTTGAATGAAGTTATTTACACATACTAGGAATTTAAAACTTTAAATTAAATATTCGAGTATAATCTTGTGTTATCTTATAGGCAAAATCTCATTAAAAATCTAAAAACTCAAAATAACTTTTTGGGGTAAAAGATGTAAATTTTCATACACAGGGATCTCACACAAACGCACAAACTAGATAACTCTTAAATTCAAAAATTTCTCTGAATATTTTAAGAAAAAAATAAGCAATTATCCATAAAGAATTTTAATTATAAAAAGATTTCGAAATATTAAGATAAACAATTATTCATAAGAAATTATATTTCCAAAATAGGCAACATAAATGTTATCTAGATATGAAAAATCATAACAACATATATACGTTATTCATAACAATTTTAACAATTTTAAAACAACAAATATACGTTATTCATAGAACATAGATATACATTATTCATAACAATTTTAATTATAACAACATATGAAAAATCAAAATAATCATTATTTATAATAATTCTAATCCTGAATTAATTAAGATTACTCAATATCCCTCTATAAATAAGCACGTAATCATTCCTGAAAATGTACGTCTCTGATACCGATTCAATATAATTTTCGTCATTTTCAGTGTATGACTTAAGTATCGGAGTGTTTGTGTGGAGACTTCGTCATGTCTTCTGATTGTTTCGTTTTTTTAGATTTAGGCAGCTTGAGGACAATATTCTCAGAAAAATAAATTTATTGTTATACCTATGTAACAATACCTTGTAAAATAGACTTGAATTTATCCTTGAATTTGGATAAAAAAAAATGATGAAATTTTCAATGACCGACATCAGTGTCATATGAACTCAAAATATTTAATTATATATTAATTTTATAACATTTTATTCGTTTATTAGTAATATTTAGAGAGAATTATATCAACATTTTTGTGAATTGAGTTATTTGCACAAAGATATTGTGGTTTAAAAATGGATCTGATGATTATTGTGGTTTGTATCTTTTATTTAAGGACCTATTTGATCATTAACATCATTTGTTAGCCCAAGTAATGAGGCAACTTAGGAGGGGTGAATTGAGTTTTTGAAAATATTTATTTCTTTTTCAAATAGTTGTTTAAATTATGTATAGTGAATAAAATATAAAAACAATAAGGGTGTGTTTGATAGTATGAAAAATGTCACATCTAAGAAATTGAATTCCATCTTTAGTGTTTGACACATTATATTTTTCATGGAATTAAATTTATAGGTACAATCATTAAAACATGTTTTTGCCTCTTTTCCATGAAAAATTCCATCTAAAGGGAGATGGTTTTTATTTTCTATCTAAAATGTGTTTGATAGTATTTAGTTGGAAAGGAAAGTATTTTCCAACTTACATGAAAAACAAAAACCATCTCCCCCTAGATGGAATTTTTTCATGGAAAAGAGGCAAAAACATGATTTAATGATTGTATCATGGAATTCAATTTCATAGAAAATATAATGTGTCAAACAATAAAGATGGAATTCAATTCCTTAGATGTGACATTTTCTATGTATTTTCCATGCTATCAAACTGTAAGGACTCACTCTCGAATATTTCCGCTAGCATAGGATATTCGAAAAGAGATCATCACAGAAATGATATAGAACAAACCATAAATAAACAGACAACTCATTTCCTTATTAGCAGCGAAAACTAAATTAAAGTTCAGTTACACTTCCAATATCTCATGAGTTTGAGCTTAAAGGCCGTACAAAATAAATAAGAGACTTTAATGTTAACTAACAAAATAAAAGTCATTTCATCTCAAGTCTCACCAAAATACTAATCAGGATCTTCAAGTTAGGATGCATCTCCATACACCACTATCCCTGGGGCTTAGTCCCACTAGACTCGCTCCCAATAACGACATTCCCTTTACCTGGAATAGCAAAGAAAATCAAGTGAGCCACGAGGCTCAACAAGTTCAAGAAGCAAAGAACAATGTATAGGATTCAAGAAACATAGCGACACAAAAAAGAGTAATTAAGGACTCAACAGTTATCTACAAGATTCGTAGCTTATGACTTGATCAACTCTAAGTTAAATGCATCATGCCACCATATATCACCATGCAATTATGCATATAAATTTAATGTCAGTATCAAATCTCGTAGGCTTACAAGCCATCAATCCACACATGCCCAAATGCATAATGTAAATAAAAACTTACAAATAAATATGGAGCTAACCTGCAAGCTATGGCCACCTCATCCCGTGTTAGGTGCTCTAGGATACCATTTCCCTTCACGCAAAATAATAGGTGCGCAAAGATAAATAATACGAAATATTATAACATGATCATACTGACTATGTACAAAACGTGTCATGCATTCATTTCCATATAAATATCATGAAATTTCATCTCACAACTGTTGCCATACTTATATATATTTTATGTCCATCTCACAATACTGAATAGTTTGCCACTCACATCAATTATGCACACGAGACTAGGGGTGAGCATTTGGTTTAACCGAATCGAACCGGCCATTTTTTATCGAACCAAACCGAACCGTTTTAAGATAGAAAACCGAACCGAACTATTGTGCTAACCGATTTAACCGAACCTGAACAAACCGAAATTGAAATTCACTTAACCGAACCGAAAACCGAACCGATTATACACAAGAATAACCGAAAAAAATCGAACCGATTATACCCAAAACCGATATAACCGAAATCCTACAAACAAAACCGAAATTGGTGAACAAATTCCTACAAACAAAACAGAAGTTTGCAGCCAAAAGTTTTCCACAAAGAATTGACAAGTCTGCTGGAAAACATTGCATCTAAACATAAATCATCAACAAACATATCTCCATTGCATCTAAACAATAAACATAAAATCATCAACTGATAATACACGCTTAACCTGTACATGTAGTCTTTCCTTTCTTTCACCAGATAGACCTTCTCAAATGGGAAGACATAAACAGCTCCAAAGATTGATAACGATGTCCAAAAAATGCATATGTGGAACATCAAACCAACCTGCATTTTAGGTATGTAAGTCGTTCTAAGTTTTTAGCCCTGAGGATTGGTCCAAGCAAAATAAAAGATTTGAGAGACAGAGAGTTATGATTACATGGATGATTTGCAGAGTACCTGATCTCTGAGCTGAGCCTCGGTTGCAGTATTTGATTTCCACCAGAGAAGGCCTAACAAGACTGCAACTCCAACGGCTTGGACTAGTCTTAGCGTATCAAAGTACTCTCTGTATCTGTGTGAGTATGTCGATGTCTAACACAAAGGCGAGGCGACGGACGGGCCGGGACAACGGAGGCGACGAAGGAATCGACTACTGAGGGCGACGGTAACGACGACGCGTCGACGACGACCGGGGTTCGAAATGGGGTTTTTGGGTTAGGGTTAGGGTTTCGCTCTCTAGCTCTCTGAAATTGGAAAATTGATGAATGGCGCGCGGATGAACCGACTAAGGGTCTAAGGTTGGGTGGGGGATTAACGCAAAACGACGTCGTTTCTAGATATACAAAACGACGTCGTTTCATACTTTGGTCGGTTCGGTTTCTTCGGGTAAATGGACGAGAAAACCGAACCGCTTAATCTCTATCCCTTTGAACCGAACTGGTCACTGCCAACCTAAATAATCGAACCGAACCGGCCGGTTCGGTCGGTTCGGTTCGGCTGGTTCGGTTAAACCGATAGAATGCACACCCCTACACGAGACAATGATTTATTCAAGAATTTATTTAATCAATTTCCAAGAGGATCATGATTTCTTTACACTTTATTTAAATGAGCCCCAAGAATTTATATATATATAAATATATATATTTTTGATATATAATTTACTTTATTGATGGGATAACAATAACAAAAGAAAAATATTCATCTTTATTTATATATGTACTCGAGTAAGGGAGGGGAGTTTAAAGGCTTGAGTATTTATATATATATAAATATATATATATAAATATATACATATTCAAGCCATGGATGCTTTGTTCCAAGCAAACCCACTTATAAATGGGTTTTGCTTGAGCAGGGCATCCAGTGGCTTGGACGTGTATATATATATATATATATATATATATGCAAATGTGGGTTGGCCGAATAGAAATAAAGCACTTGAATATGAAAGTGGGTCAATTACAGGTGCATTTAAATCGCAGTTTATGTAAGTATGTATATATATACGATGGTTCAGGTATGGCAAGGGGAGTATTTAAATGAAGCAGTGGGAAAGAGAAAGAGAGAGAGTTTTGCTAATCATTTATACATATAGGTGTATATATATATGTGTGTATGTATGTAAGTGGATTAGTGGGAGAACAGAAACAGGGCACTCGAATGGTGTATATAATATACATTTATGCTATATATAACTTAGTCATTCGAATAAAATGGGGCGTATCGTATGGGGCTTTTGCAATTTGGATGTGCTGATATATGCTCGAATGTATGAACATGTTACATTATATATATATATATGCACACACACAATTTATTGGATACAGAACGGAGAAAGTTGTGTATCTGTTCTTAGCTAAATGAATGTCATTCACTGAAGAAGGATGAGAAAAGAAACAAACCCCCCCTCCCTTATGAGACATCAACCAGACCCACGAGAGATCAAATAATGGATTATCTAAGACCACCAACAGAGAACACCCAAAAAAAAAAACTTAAGGAAGAACACAGCAAAAGATATGTATATACATGTATATATATATTCATAAGTAACTACATAGAGGACAGAATGAAGAAGATGACCATGACGCCTTGCTTAACAATAAATAGTGTAAATGAGAACTTGTAAGTTGCAGAGAAACGTAAGGAAACTTGTAGAAATAAGGGAAGCCACAAGAAGGAACTTGCCGGGAAGGTGATCCAACAGAAGAGAAGACAGTTGCAACTCTTTCACTAAAGCTCCAGTCACCAACCAAGAATGGGAGAAGAAGAAGAAGTGGATGAAGAAGAAACGATGGCCAATGTAACAGAAGACAATATTAGGGAACAAGCCGCTGCAATGGCACAGTACCAGGTGCACAGAAAAAGAAACAGAAAAGGAAAAAAAAGGTTTACACAGTGCCAGCAAAGGAGAAGGGTTGGCTAACAAAGGAAACGCGTATAACTCTCCACGCTAACTCCAGCAATTACCCTAAATGCCCTTCATTTCACACTATAGACAAAAATATCCAGAGGCTTTATTGACAATTACTACCTTGGTTTATTTCTTTTTTTTTTTTTCCCTTTTTTCTTATTCACTTATTTTCCCAAATTAATTTTACATCTCCATTATGTAAATGGCTCTAGCCCACGCTGTGAAACCAGACTCGCATTACCCTTTAATTAACCCATACATAATAGCCCATGAACTCATTAACTAATCAAATGTGGTCCAATATATATTACTTGTCATTTTCTTCAATTTAGGCCCATTCACCAAAATTCATGATCATAGGAGCCATAAAATAAATTATAAAATCAAAAATCATTTTTTTTCCCAACAAAACAATTTATCAGAAAAAAATTAAAATACGCTAAGGATTTTGCAAATCTACTATCAGAGTAATTTTTGAAAAGACAAACACTATCCTATCACTATCCTATATACAATCACTTTTTCAATGATCTTGTGCTTTTTATATAGACTCAAACACTAATATTCTTTGTGTTTTTTACAGTCTCAAGCACCTAGCTTTGTTAATGTTGTGCCTTAGAGCCATAGACGAGTCTATGTAAAGCACTATTTTACTTATACAAACCCAATTCTAATTTGGCATTCTTTATTGTTGGCTTTCTCACCCAACCTATGTCTCTGTCAATCACAAGATCAAGCATAAAATACAAAAGATAAAACATAACTTTAAAGAAATCAAGAACACAAGATATACGTGTTCGAATCCAAAAATATCCTACTCACGACAGAGGCTCCACCCTTAGTCAATCCACTAAATACTTTCGATTACAATCAGATTACAAGATCACAACGAGAATAAATAGTATTGCATGTACAAAACTGAAAAACAGAAAAGTTATAAGAATAAGCGCAAGATTTGTTCGACCGATCTCAAGATCAAGTTGTATTTGTTCTTTTCAGTTTCTACCAATCTCACACGCCTAAGGCGATTTAGCAACATAGATTAAACAATACGGATTCCTTACCGAGTGATCTTACCAGAAAAACAAGTCGATCGATCGAAAAAAGGATTCACAAGAGAGTGTCTTGCTTCAAGCGCCAATTTAGGGTTTCAAGAGTATGAATGAAGACAATCTGATGATTAGGGCAACATGAAAGCCCTTATATAGCAGCAGTAGCAGCAACATGAACTAGAATTGGCCGAGCCAGCCAAGGCAATATGCATGGATCATAAGATTATGGGCTTGGCCCATAACATATCTCGACCCAAATGAAGCTTGGCCCACATAATATAACAACAGATTATATATATAATGCAAATGAAATGAAAATAACATGAAACCAATATTGTAGATAAAAACATAAAATGCAATTATCAATTATTTTGAATCACATAAACACAATATTAACATTTATCAATGAGCTTTCTTAATATATATTTATATGCATGATTGATAAAAGTCCCTAAAGCAAATGCAGTATAGAGGAAATCAAAAAGTGTTTATGATAGTGGTGAGTTTCTTATTATACAATGCAATGCTCTAAATTATCCTTAATCATAGTACTACCAAGATGGGACATTGATAGTGTGAAAAGACTAGCATATGTTATGTTCATTTTTTATGAAGAAGGTAACAGTACTCACAAGTTAAAGTGTGGTGACATTTGGATAAACATGTGGATGCTTGTTAAGGAACAAGTTTATTGGATGGAGCCGCTAAGAAAATTTCATATAGAGTATAACTTGTGTATTTATGGAATGTCTCTTATAACGGTGGTGTAAGTGATTCTTAGATTTGAGATTACCATAATATTTTGTATGTGGATTATTATTGTAACAACCTGTCCTCCCAAGCTCTGTCACTATGCTGAGATTTTTTTTCCTTCATATATATTTTCTTCCCACAATACCATTTCTTCATGCCTCGAGTACTGTATTTAAAAGTCCCCAACATACACATGTTTAACATTCAAAACGATAAGCTAAGGAACGATAAACCAAACACTTGCGAAAGCAAAATCAAAACCTAACGGAATATTGTAATTGCAAAGGAAGTAAATCCATACAAAATTGTTCATTAACCACAATATTACAATATTCGACAGATAAATTTAATATAAAATAGCTGAAAAATGCCTTCTAACAAGATTCTTATAACTACCAACACAATCATATTTCAACAATCTCCTTTCCTTTTCGCTTGCTCATTTGGCCTAGAACATGGAATACTCTAGGGACAAAAGTCCAAATTAGAAAATGAGTATTTTAAGTGAGGGTTAAAATAAATTTCATGAATAAATGATGAATGCACATGAATAATCCGACACCCTAATGTAGCTTTCACCAGCATTCTAGCCTCGGCACGAAACCCTAGACAATCATCTTAGCAATCACCCTTGGGGAATATCCATCCCCGGCATGGGAGACTCCTACGACTTTTTGACAAACACCCTTGGGGAAATCCGGCTACGCTACTAAGGCAACTTTTCACCCCCATCATGGATGACACAAGTATCAATATGCCAATAATACCATGCCAAATGAAATATCATAGTTTTTTAGGCAATATAACATGTATAGATATGACAAAACGTATATAAATCGCATATAATTTTGATAACCTTTGTGAAAATTATGCTCAATTTAGGCAAAACATATCACGTATAAACTTCTGAGGAAAATCACTCACCTTGATTTAGCCTCCTAGGCTTTCTCGGTGTGCGTGCCCTAAGCTCAAAACACATGCCTAAATAATTTCCTGACCAAATTTTTAGGAAAATTAATAAAACTAAATTTCTTATCTTTTTAGAATTTTTTTACAATTTTTCTCCAATTTTTTTCCTTTTTCCCCATATTTTTTCTATTTTTTTCCTTAATTTCCTTACCTCACGCACTACCCACGCGCCTGGCTCGTGCACCACCCACCCGATGCTCTGATCATCTTTTTCGGTTGTTTCCTCATCGTCAGCGATTAGTTTGACCTATTTTTCTTGGATTTTCCCTTCCTTCTTGTCCTACTCTATCTTCCGAATACAATGGAACAACCCTTGACTTCAAACAACCAGTCGAACATCCTTGTTTTGCCCATTTAATGTTCGGCTCCAGTGACTAGCTATTTTTCGGCCAAGCTTCATAATACCCTCAAATCCACATGAAAACTTTTCAAAATTTTCAGAAATGATCCCTCACACCTCTAGAACAAAAGCCCTTTATTAAAAACCCTTGATTTTTTCCAAAATAATCAGATTTCTTTGGATAGAATTCGATGAAACCCTCAACCCATTCCCTGGTTATTTATAGCCATTTTTGACCGAATCTCCTACCAATCAGGTCGCCCCATGACCCTGAGCTTACCTCTTAAGCCATGATGGCCTTATCATATTCTCTAATCGACCATTTGATGCCGATGCTGGCGACCAATGCAGCTATAACCTTTTTTGCAAGTTTCAGATGGCAATTTTGTTGTTTGGTCCTTCTTCTTTCATTCTTTGACACTTTGGCCCCTTGTCTTCAAGTCCTCAGGTTCCAAAAAATTATACTTGGTCACCCACAAACTTTGAGAAATTACATTTTAGGACCAAAGTCTTGGAAAATTCCACTTACGCCTTAATAAAAAATTACACTTAAGCTCATAAAAATTACACTTAAGTGTTCAAGAAATTCTTAGGTATTACAGTTATACTTTGATGCTATTTTTGGTTGCCCTAGCCAATGGTCGCTCATAAGGTAGTACTTGGGTATAGTATGAAACATATGGAGATAAGTAAGTGGTCAATATATAATTCATCACTCTTGGCTGTAAGAGAGTATATCTCATGGGCACTTGATGAATTCGTAAAGTCAGGGTGAAAATGAAATTTGAAAAGAGTTTCAAATTTTACTTGTCATTAAAGTTGATCAATTTAGTATCAAGAAAAACTATCATTAAGCAAATATAGGGTTGACACTAATTTCATACTTTATTCTTAATGTGGATATAGTATGATAAAATGATTGAATTACACAGTAACTATTTATGGAAATGTCTAGTCAAATTAATTGACATTTCTACCAATTGGGTGCTTATGACACATTACTAGATGCCAATCATGATTTATAAATATAAATTGATTAATTGGATAATTAATGATAAATTAAAGTGTTTAATTTATCGAATCCTAATTTTAATTAGCATTGTATTTTATACTTGATGCCAACTTGGTAAGGACCTAATGGGTCCCACACAAAAGAACATTTAGCGATAGGTTAAATCGGATTTTAAGTGGAGACTTAATTTATTTAAATATGAGATATTTAAATAAAGGTGAAAATTATTATTTAAATATGTGATATTTAAATAGTAGAATAATTTGAGAAATTATTTATTTATTTAAATGTGTGATATTTAAATAAATAAGACTAATGGTGTAAATTAAATATATCTAAAAGGGTATTTAAGTCAAAAAGGTGGTTAAATCCTAATTAGGTTAGTATTATAACCTAACCCTAGACTTAAAGCCTATAAATACCTGATTATGCCTCCACTAGGGTTGGGTGAGATTGTGAATACCAAAAAAATAATTTCCTAGGCCTTTTCTGTAATGACCCGTTAGTGGGTCTAAGAGTTTATTAATATTTTATTTATGGGCATTGAAAATTTTGCCCCTATTAAATTAAATGTGGGAAATATTTTTATGTGGCAAAATGTATGTAAACAAATTATATGTTTACTTTAATGAATTGGGCTTTGAAATTGGGTTGAGGACAAGTGTGAATTTTGTTGTGATTTATGTGAAGTGAAGTTGTAAAGCCCATTGGGGCCTAAGATGGAAGTGGGCCTAAAATAATTATTTAAGTTATAAATATGTTGAGTGAGAATTTTGGTATTTATATAAATGAAAGTGTGGAAAATATTTTGTGTGTTGTAGAAGGGGGAAATTAATTAATTAAAGTAATGTTAAAGGGCTCAAATGTATTGGGCCAAGGGGATGAATAAGTCTTTGGTAAAAATGGTTTGGGTTGCCCATTTAGGCCTAAACCCATGTATTAGTGTGTTGTGTTTTAATTAAATGTGAATGATTTTGATTGGGGCCTTAAATGAGTTGGGCCATTATGAATTGGGCTAGTGAGTGGGCTTGAGCCCATGTATTTAAGTGGGTTGAATGGAATAAATGGGAAAAGAAAGAAATTGGCAAAAGGTCTAAATTGGGCATGAGATATTTGTGTGTTGTGTGTGAGAGTGAAGGGCAAATGTGGAAAATGAGGAGAGATTGGGCTAATAGGAGTTGGTGGAATGGACGTGCATGTCATTCCCCTCCTATTCCTTTTCTTCTCCATTCTTCTTTCTTCTTCTTCCATCTTCTTCTTCTTCTTCTTCTTCAATTTTCTTCTCCTTTTTGTTGTTGGGAGCTTCAAGTTGCAGCTTTGGGGAGGCTTTTTCTTCTTCCAAGCATCATCAAAGGCAAGTTCTTCTTGCACCTCTTTTATTTGGTTGTGCAAGTTCTTCCTCTTCTCTTGTCCTCTTCATTTGATGCAAGATCTTTTTATTGTTTCCATTTTTGTTGGATCCATCTTTGGTGAAAATGGGTCTCTCTCTATTAGTTGTAAATGTTGTATATTTATCTTGTATTAATTTCTTAACTTGTGGGTTTTCCATTTGAGATGATTTTGGGTCTCTTTGAAAGTCTCCATGGGATATATTTATCCCTTTTTTTATTTCAAGGGATGGCATTTGTGGGTTAGGAAGTTAGATGAGGGGGTTTTGGTGTGTTTGGTGTTTGTTTCGTATGTTTCTGGTTGCATCAAGTCGACTTATCTTTGGGTTAAGTCGACTCGGCAGAGGCTCATCGTTTTCAGTCTTTTTCCCCTGCTCTTAGATAAGTTGACTTATTTTTCCCCTCAGTCGACTTATTTTCCTCTTAAATCGACTTAACAGAAGAGACAACACTGCATATGTCGCACTATTTTGGTTATAACTTTTGATGTAGAAGTTAGAATTGAGATCCGTTTGAAGTGTCATAATCTAGACTTCAAGGGCTTCAATTTTATATTAATATCATATACTTTGGTTATGATTTGAGTTGGTTAAGATTTTTCTCAATCCAAATTAAGTATCATTGCTAAAATAAGTTGCTATTAAATGCTTCCTCTGATATTACTCCATCCTCTAAAATGATAGGATGTGGTTGAAGATATATATATGTATATGCATGTGATTAATGAGATAAAAACATAATTGAGTTGCATAAGGAAGCATGATAATCACATTTGGGAAGTTGTTAAGAAATGTTCTTGGTTGGCATGTCCATGGAATCTCATGTGTGATGCATTACTATCATCATATAAATAATTGCCCTTAATTGATGTGGTGGAACCTATCTAAAGGTTGAATTGGGTGAAATAGCCAAGAACCTTAATGGGCAAAAATTAAGGGTGTGTGAATGTTACTCGTTATAACTGTGCTTGTGGCTGCGTTGCGTTGCATTGCATTGTGTTTCTATATTACTTCGCATTATGATGTTGGGTCATGGGTTGCATTCATTGGGGGGACATGCTTTGTATGTGTTGGGAGTGTGAGCATTGGCATGACACAGTTGGCCTGTGAGTGCTGGCTTATGTATGTTAGGCGAGCATATGCATTAAAGCATTTGTGTGTGTGAATTCCTACGTGGGCATAGCATGGCCTGATACTTGGCTTATGGGGGCCTTGTCATCACATTAATGCTATAAGAGCCATTGTATTCCTTATATGTTGCATTACATGGTGGTAATGGTGTTGGAAATTTGCATGTGATTGTGATGCGTAAGACTATGGATGGAGGCCCACAACAGCTATATCCTGTGATGCGTAAGACTATGGGTGGAGGGCCACAACAGCTGGATCTTGTGATATATAAGACTGTGGGTGGAGGCCCACAGCAGCTTATGACTATGATGAGATTGTGAGTGCTGTGGCACATGACAACGACGGTGATAGATGTGGTATGGGAGCCTTAGGCTCATGTGGTTGATTTGGTAACCTGTCCTTGGCTACTGGAAGGTTCGTATACCGGTTCTTGGGTGCCAGTGTCTACATTTTATGTGGGCACCAAGGACCATATGTGTGCATCTATACATTTATGTTATGGCTAGTTATTGTATTATATAACCACATGGCATGGATTTGTGTGTCGTTTATGTATATGAGACGGGCGTGTGTTTCCATATACGACATGATATTTATGGAAAGTCTAGTCATATCCACTTTTCGTCGTTTTTATACACTTGTCGAGTCTTATGGATCACTTTGAAAAAAAAAGTGTTTTGATGAAATATAAGAAATTGCATTTCTTGAGGATGTGGTTGTCAAGTGTAGAAGGTTTTAATCCAACGGTTGTCTAGATGTCGAGTAGTGATTTTCTTTTGGCTTTGAGTTATTCTTGCCTTCATATATCGACCTATTGGTGCTCCACTTTGCTATATACTTGTTGAGTCTTGTGGCTCACTTTGTTTCTTTTATCATTCCAATGGTTGTCTAGATGTCGGGTAGTCATTTTCTTTTGGCTTTGAGTTGTTCTTGCCTTCATATATCGACCTGTTAGTGCTCCCCTTTTCTATATACTTGTTGAGTCTTGTAGCTCACTTTGTTTCTTTTATCATTCCAGGAAAATGGAAGATAGATATTTGGGACGAGTTCTGGTTAGATGTGTACAGAGATGTCCCGGCCTCAAGATCCATGGGTGTAATTTTGAGGGCACGAGTAGAGTGTTTCATGTTGAATTTAAAGTCTTAGTGCCATTTTTATTTTGAAAATGTAAGGGTGGTAAGCCTTAGATGATGATGTAAAGAATGTTGTAATATTTATTTTGGCTCATACTAATAGTGAGCAAATATAGAAATGAAAAGAAATTTTTAAAAATTTTGAGTGATGTTTTGTATCTGTATCCATTTTGAATAGACCTTCTATCGAACTTCCTATGCTAGCGGGAAATCTGGGAATGGGCCCTGACATTTTCAATCTCAAACGAAGAACTAGGATTCTTTGAGATTGGAGATTCGCTCCAAGATTAAATGGTTCGAGTTCTGCGTGGATCACTATTAGAGTCTAGGCATTTGTGCAACTCAATTTGACGAGATCTGGGATCTACAAAAGTTACGAACGAGGTCACTTTATTATTTACATTCTTAATTGTTTTATTTACACAATGAATATAACAATCGAAGATCTGATGAATGGGAATAGTTAATTATTTTAAATTTTTAATCTTTTCGTTACATTATATGTATGTGATACACAGTTATTTCCAACAAACTTCTCTTGTGCTTTTTCTTAGGCTCAAGTACCTATAAATGCTTTTTTAGGGCTGAGGCAATAACCCCTCATTTTTATAATTTGAGAAGATAGTTTGTGAGATACATTCATAGTACAAGAAAACCTCACAAAAGATCACACTCAAAGTGTTTATGATAAGCACACAAGGAGAATTCTCTAATCTATAACTAGACTCTATTTTCTAAGTAGTAACAGTTACAAAAAAATTGTAGGAGGAAAATAAATGTGAAACTTTTACTCTTTTAGATTATTTGGCTTGAGATCTCCTCTTCTTTTTTGTGCAAAGTTGTTGTGTATATATATAGGTCTTCTCAGCTCATTAGGACATAGTTCAATAAAGCTAACTTATTTTCATGTGGATAATTAGAGAGAGAACTTTCCATTTTGTAAATACAATATGTTAGTACTTGTAATATCAAAGAAATCAAAGGTATATTAAAGAGAAAAAAAATCGAAAAGTTAATCAAAGAGCATTAAATGTTGTTTCAAATTGCATTAAACATGACCTAATGGCTATAAATTTCAAATTTCCAAGGCACATAGGCTGTATTACTCGAGTAATATCATACTGTTAGTCGAGTAACAATCTATCCGTTATTTCATATTTGAAATTCATCCTTTAGTTACTTGAGTAATACATTGTGTTACTCCAGTAATCTTTTAAAACTTTCTATTTTTTTATATATTAGTCAAGTAATAATTAACGTTATTTGAGTAGGTAATCTTTTGAAACTCTCTGTTTCTCTGTATATTAGTAGAGTAATACTTAACTTTACTCGAATAATACTTTGAAGCTCTCTGTTTCTTTTGTTACTACTTGAGTAATACTTAACATTACTGGAGTAAAACTTTGAAACTCTATGTTTCTTATGGAAAGCTGAGTAACGGAAGTATGTTCAGTTCTTTTAACTGTTACTTGAGTAATATATTTTGATTCTCAATCAAAGTTTCAACCTTCTCGATTTCTTAATAAAATACTCGAGTGAGACTTGTCTGTATAACACTTGTCTTAGAATTTGCCTTAGTCGAGTGACACATTTTGGCTTTGGGTAAATACTCGAATAACATTTACAGAAAAAAATACTTGAGTAATAACTTCGTAGAGTCTTAATATTCAATTGTTTCATTTGTTTAGTCTTTGATACTTGATTTGTTACTTTAAACATTTTGAGTATCATTTTAATTTCTTGTTAGACTATGAGAATCAAAAAGGTTAAATCTTGAGGGTTAATTTTACAACTTTTATGTACAACCTTTAAGTTTGTTTTGCTACATCAAAATCTATGAGAATATCATTGAGAACCATGCAACGGATTCAGAGAATCATGCAACTAATTCAACATTGTTAATTAAACCTTAGTTAAATCAAATTAAGCTAAATTTAACTAAAGTCAAAAATAAAAAAATAAAAAATAGGAAAAAAAAAAAAAACTATTACTAATGGGTTAAAATGTTCAATAATGGTTGGTGGTGGTAGACTCTAGTTGCTAAAACCCACTATTGGTGGGCTATCATTGGTAAGATTTTGAGTCACATAGAGCAAAAGAAAAAGAGAGAATGATGAAAAGAAAAAAAAAGTTATAGCCATTCGATCAAAATTAGTGGAAGAAGAATAAGTTGTTTAATATGAAATCAGTAAAGAAGAAGTGGTAACAATCTTTTGATTTAAAGAATGAGCAATCGCACAATCTAAAATTGATGGAAGAAAAAGAAGCAGCAGTCACCGGATCTAAAATTAGTGAAAAACAAAGAAGTAATAGTCATCTGATTTTTTATTGGATGGCTACTACTACTTTTTCATTCACCAATTTCAGATCCAATGATTTGAAGAAAAAATAGCCTAATCTAACAATGGTGTTAATGACAAAATAGGTCCTTGAATAAAAAATACAAACCATAAGGATCTTGAAAGCCATTTTTAAACCAGGGGGTCTTTGTGTAAATAACTCAAATTGAAAAAAAAAAAATTGATGCAATTTTCTCTATGCATTGTTATTGTTGCCAGAATCCGACAATCAAATTTTTTTTGTCTTGGGAAAGCTCAGTTGCAGTTTGATAGAGCTTGGTGAGAGGATGGAGCAAGGTTTGTGTTGGTGAATTGTATCAATAGGTGTTTGAGGCTGCTCGAAGGGAATAACTTGATTCAATGTTCAAGAGAGTGATAATGTGCACGGCGTGCAGCTTGATCCGTTGTCTGATAGAGCGAGTATGGAGCCCCGAAGGGGTTACACTAGAGGATATTCGGATAAAGCAAGACCTGAAGAGGTCTTCGGCAGGCGGCATGACCTTAAGGGGTATTCTATGTTTGGTGAGCTTTGAAGAGGTCTTCGGCTGGGGTCTAAGAGGTACAACTATAGGAGAGTTGGGGGAGTGTTCAAGAGGTGCTAAAAGGCTTTGGATGAGGTTTCGAAAGAGTCTTTGGTGTCTGGGAGAGTTGATGTGCTTTCGAAAGGGTTTAGCTAGCAGTTGCAAAGGTCTTTCAAGTCTTTGGGTTTGTGGTACAGAGACAATTAAAAGGCATGTAGGGACCTCTCCTGTGCAGGCCCTCCGATGCCTAAGTTAGATGTTAAAGTCATGTTAAGTTAATGAGACATTTGTTAAGTTTTGATATGATGAGAAAATAAGAAGATGGTTGTTGATGATAATGAACAAATAAATGTATTAGAAATAGAAGATGATAGAAGCAATAATCGAGTAAGACTTGTAATCAATCGAGTATATCAATCTAATTAATCTATTAATTGAGTACAAAATCCCTATCACTCGAGTAATATGTCAATCAAGGATATTAAAGTCTATGAAAATTTATTCTCTTAATCAAGTATAAAGTCATTAGTAATTGAGTAATTATCTATTCCCTATTTTATAATCGAGTCTAATTTCTCTTTACTCAAGTAATGAACTCATTTAAAGAAAGCCTGTAAGCTAAATTATTTAGGCTTATCTTTTTAATTAGATAAAATTTATTTGTAATTGAATAATTAATTTTTCCTAAGAGATAATCGATTACAAGGTGTAATATATTTGAGTCAGTATAAGTTTATACCCGACTAAATATACTCTTGTACTCAAGTATCTATTGCAAGTTTCTGGCAAATCAAAATTAATCAAGTACTTAAAAATTGTAATCAAGTAAGCATCTAAATGTACTGGACTAAACTTATTTTGTAATCGAGTACTTATTCTCCATTAACTAGTTAAGTCTCTGGAATTTTAATATAATCGAGTACTCAAATTTGTAATTGATTAACTGTTATATTATACTCGACTAATTTTAACTTTCTAATTGAGTAAGCCTTACAAATTTCTGTCGCAAAATTTTAATCGAGTATAACCATTTTGTAATCGAGTAAAATTGAAAAATAGTTGAATACATACTTTATACACTTTATTATTTATAAAACTTAGTCGATTAAATTGCTCTTTGTAATTGAGTAATATGCGGCAATTTTTGAATTTATAGCCATTATATATCATTTAATGCGCACAGTTTCTACTTTTTAAAGTTAAATCATAACATTAAATGCTGATGGATGTTTTTTAAACAATTTGTACATTAAAATTGATGTTCTAACTGCTTTTTGAGATGTTTTAGAAACAAAAAAATGGCAATTACTGTGAAGACATTCTTCATTCAATTGCATTCTAGTAGAAGCATTAAAGAGAGGAACACTATAAAAGGAGCTAAAGTCAACTAATTTCAGCTTTCTAATCGAGTAAGCTTTACAAATTTCTATCGAAAAATTTTAATCGAGTACAATCATTTTGTAATCAAGTAAAATTGGAAATTAGTTGAGTACATACTTTATACACTCTATTATTTATAAAACTTAGTCAATTAAATTGCTATTTGTAATTGAGTAATATGTGGCAGTTTTTAAATTTATAGCCATTATAGATCATTTAAGGCGCACAGTTTCTACTTTTTAAAGTTAAATCATAACATTAAATGCTGATGGATGTTTTTTAAACAATTTGTACATTAAAACTACTTTTTGAGATGTTTTAGAAACAAAAAAGTGGTAGTTACTCCGAAGACATTCTTCATTCAAGTGCATTCTAGTAGAAGCATTAAAGAGAGGAACCCTATAAAAGGAGCTAAAGTCAACTAATTTCAGCTTTTTGATCGAGTAAGCTTTACAAATTTCTGTCGCAAAATTGTAATCGAGTATAATCATTTTGTAATCGAGTAAAATTGGAAAATAGTTGAATACATACTTATACACTCTATTATTTATAAAACTTAGTCGATTAAATTGCTATTTGTAATTGAGTAATATGCGGCAAATTTTGAATTTATAGCCATTATAGATCATTTAACACGCATAGTTTCTAATTTTCAAAGTTAAATCATAACATTAAATGTTGATGGATGTTTTCAAACAATTTGTATATTAAAATTGATGTTCTAATTGCTTTGTGAGATGTTTTAGAAACAAAAAAGTGGCAATTATTCTCAATACATTCTTCATTCAAGTGCATTCCAGTAGAAGCATTAAAGAGAGGAACACTATAAAAGGAGCTGAAGTCTAAAGAAGCAAGAGATTGACATAGAATTGATACACTAGAGAGAACCCAAGAACTCAAAGCTTTCAAGTATGCTTCATTACTTCACATCCTTAAAAAGAGAAAAGAGATTGTGCTTATCATTCCCATCCTTTATCTCTTAGAAAACTCAAGAGAAGTGTTTGTATTCAATTGTTATCTCAAGCCTTCTCTTCATCTTTATTTAGTCTTTCTTGTATGTTTGTAAAGGTTAAGACTGATCCTTGTAAAAAGCATTGGTTTTGGTTGATCCTATTTAAAAGTCATCTATTGTAAAAGCTTTGTAGCTAAGTCTGTTGTAAAAGCTACCCAAAGTAAGTTTGGTTGATTAAATTCTTGGTGAGGAGCCAAGGTAGTGGAATAGGCAAGTAGTCGAACCACTATAAATCCTAGGGTGCTGCATTCTTTCAATTTCTCTTTACTTTCATCTTCAATTTATTTGAATTTCAATTTAGGGTGAAAGCTTAAATCTTCCCTCTTTTTAAGCTAACTGTGTTTTACAAGTCATATGTTAGGTTTTGATGTGATGAGAAAATGAGTAATGAAAAGATAAGAAATTGGTTTTGATGATGATGTGCAAAACAATATATTAGAGATGAAAGATGATAGAAGTTTTAATCAAGTACAAAATCTTTGTAATTGAGTAAAATATCTATCTAGGCTATTGAGTCTCTATACTCAACAATTTAATCGAGTATAATATCAATTGTAATCGAATACATTCTCGTACTTTATCTTGTAATTGAGTAAAAAATCTCTTTACTCGAATAATAATCTCATTTGATGTAAGCATATGAGCTAAATTAGTTTTAATTATGTAAGCTTATCTTGCAATTGAGTAAAATTCTATTGTAATCAAGTAAATCAATTTTGCATAGTATATATATAATCGATTATAAGTTAAATTATATTCAAGTGAGTATAAAATTATACCCAACTAAATATACTTTTATAATCGAGTGTTTATTTCAAGTCTCTAGTAGAGCAAAAATAATCAAGTACTCAAATTTATAATCAAGTAAATATCTCAATTGTACTCAAGTAAATTCAAATTGTAATCGAGTACTTATTCTCCAGTAAATTGCTAAGTCTTTGGAACTTTAGTGTAATTGAGTAATCAAATTTGTGATCGAGTAAATGTTAGAACAAAATAAACTAAATTCAACAATTCAATCGAGTAAGCTGTACAAATTTCTATTGCAAAATTGTAATCGAATATAAATATTTTGTAATCAAGTAAATATGAAAAATAGTCGATTACAAACTATATGCATTTCAATGTAAAAATTAACTGAGTAAACTACAATTTGTAATCGAGTAAATTTTGGCAATTTTTGAATTTATAACCATTATAGAGCATTTAATGAGTGCAGTCTCTACTTTTCAATTCATCATTGTAGCATAACTCCTATCTCGAAGAATGTTTTGGGGTTATGCTACAATAATGGCTTTGGTCTTTGGGGAGCAAAAGCCCTAAAGAGATAGGTAGATGAGCGGACCCTTTCGGGGAATGCCCTGAAGGGTCCTTGACATGGCCTTCGGGGAAAGACGTCCCTGAAGGTGCCTTCAGACGAGGATTGTTGTTTTGGGGTGACTCTCATTCCGAAGAATGTTTTGGGATTATGTTATAACAATGGCTCTCCATTCTTACCTTTGGTTGAAAGTTAAAGGTAAAAGTTCATGAAAGTAGAAGGGGAGTTAGCCCGAAAATGCTGGAATTTAACCCTCATTGAAGTGAAGTGGTTTCATAAGGTATTTGTGCAAATTTGTTTATTTTCTAAGGGGTTTTTTTTGGGTAATTTATGTTGTTGAGGGCATCCAAAGAGAGGGAGTTGTCTTTGGGGTGCGTGGAAGGCTACACATGCGTAATCATTATGCTGTTGTTGGGCTTTTGAAGATGCGATATAAATATCGGTGGTCCCTTTGCGAGCCATACCTTCTACTTTTTTTTGCCCAAAGCCTTACCCATCCAAAGCTTTCACTCGAAGAACCTTTCGAGTCCACGTGCAACTTCAGAAGGCTTCGTCCCAAAAACTCTTCCGCGTCGAATAACCATCCAAAGTACTCCTCTGCTTTAACACCACCGAATGACTCTTTGAATCTTCCTAAAGCCTTCGAATGACTCTTCTGAACTCAAAGAGAATATTGTCTCAAGTAATGGCTAAGGCTAAACCCATTTCAATGCCATGAGAGGGTACATATGGGGGTTTTAAGGTAGTTATATCTCCAAGATTACAACAATCAATCCTTAGGAGTAGGGATGTGGAGGAGTATGCACATGAATTTGATATCCCCGCTTCGTGGAAGCCAAAGAAGACCAAATTTTTTGCCACCGTTAAGGGAGCTAAGGTGGCTATTCACATTGATAGTTTGAGGGTAGGACTCAAACTGCTGCTCCACCCATTTAGAATGCAGTTTTTAAAAGAATAAGAATTGACACTAGCTCAGCTGCATCCAAATGGTTGGGCAATGTTAATGGGATTCTTTGTTTTATGTAAAGAGTAGGCAGTAGACCTTTCTATTGATTTTTTTGGGTGTTTTTACAGTGTTTGAATCATAAAGGGAGAGAAGGAGCCTATGACATTACATAAGGCCACCACTAAGGTATCCTCATTTCAAGAGGCACCACAAAAGATGGATGGTTTTGAGAGTCAATGGGGCTAGTGGTTCGACCTCTGTTGAGTTGGAAAGCACCCCACTTATGGTGCACCGTAGGAATAAGGAAGAGGGCACGCAGGTGGCTCAACATGAAGTTGTTGACTAAGGCAAATCAGGAAAATATTGACAAGCTGGCCTCCAAGGGACCGGTTGGCTTATTTGATTTGCTCTTGGATGAGCACTTGATAATAGCATGATGGTTAGTAATTGAGAGAGAATGAGAAGATGAGGTCAACCCATCACAACTAGTTGCACAAGGCGTTGCCGAGTCCTTGGAGCCTGTAGCACCCAAGAGGGTCACTCCCTAAGATACCCGTGTGGAGTAAGAGGAAAAAGAATAAGATGAAAGTAGTGAGGATGAAGAGATAGATTTAGTCGGAGAAGAGCATATGGTAAGAGAAGAAGAGGAAGAAAAATGTGAGGGGGATACGGATTCCAAGGGTGCTTACTTTTTCTTGTCTTTTCGTTTTTGCTTTTGTTTGTTCTATTTTCTTTTGTATATAAGGTGCTAACGATGCTTAATTTTTATTATTTGTAGAAATGAAACAATTTAACTGCTTGGAATGGCCAAGATGGCTAAACCTAAGAGACACGTGATCAAGAAAAGAGGCAATGTCAATTGGAGTAACTTAAGTAGCAACGCCAACAACGACAACTGTCTCTCGTCTCACAGTTAGAGGTAGCCCGGGAAGGAGAAGTGGGTACACCTTTAATCAAGAGAAGCAAAAGGATGAGGGTTGAAAATGAGACTAAGACTCGACCAAAACTGTTGTCAGTCAACCTACTTAATCTTTCACCCATCATCATTCTTTCTGAGCTGCAACCACCTTAGGCTTTTAGTCGAGCCTATTAGAAAGGCGAGTTGTCAGACTTGCCCTCTCTATAAGTTAAATCATAATATTATATAATAAACATGATATACAATTAATCATTATGCCCATAATCGTAAAACTCATGTAAATCACAAAAACTGTAATTAAATGCGTACCTGAATCCATAATAGGATATACCGTAATGAGAAATACCAGCTGATGACGAAATACCGAAATCTGGTTTCTCCCCCTTGACCTCAACCGTAATGATGGAATATATAACTGTAATACTTTTGATTGTGTTGGGTAGGGAGAAGACCAGACCCCTATTTATAATAGTAGAAGTAGTCTCCCATCAAGACTATTAAGAGTTATCATTAACATCTTCTAAACCAAATAGAATTAGGATTGACCATTATCTTATTAAATCTTTATATTTATCTTATTGGATTAATACAATTATATATGATAATGAACTTGATTATCTCATTAGATAAACACTATAATATCTGTTGAGATATTTACTTAATTATCATGTGAGCCATAAGATAATTCTTACACTCTCTACTCAGCTCGGGAACACAAGTGACTCTCACAGTAGCCAAGGCCAAGGCTGTGGTAGAGAATAATGTTGAGGAGGCTTTCAGACTGGATCAGGCTCAATTGGACAAGTATCACAGTTAGCTTCAGGCTATTTGTGGGCTTTTTGTGAACCTGTATGTCATGTAAGGAATCAAAATGAATACAACTATACATGTTATTAAATGTTATACCTCGCCCTTTAAGAACAGTCCACTACGAAGAGTGTTTGCCTTTTCTTTGCAAGTTGCACATCCCATTCTTGAGTTGAAGAACAACGGGGGTTACCTGATGTTACACCCTTGCATTTGAATCTTTCTCTCTCGATTTTCATCTTTTACATAGATGCATTGAGGGGACATGCTCTTTTTTAAAGAAGGTCTCATGAAGGGACCACCATTTTGGCCTTATGTCATACCTAAGACCAGTAAACCGTAGTGGGCTAGCACGAGCTAGATTACCCTAGTGTAGATATGAGTGAGACTTGACCAAGAAGAAAGAATATTAGTCAATGTCGGGTATATTAGATTCCATCTCTTTCGGGTTACCGCTCAATTACGAGATAAAGCATACATGCAGAATATGTTAGTGTTAGTTAACACACACACACACACACCACTATTTGCTATCTACCATAGTATGCAGGGATGTTTTACATGGCTTACCTCATTTAGCCTACATCTACAGGAATACAAGGGGGTGCATATTCGTTGCATGCTAGAGAGGTATAATAACTAAAAATACAAGAGTAAAACTATTGAAATTGGAAGAAAGGAAAAATCTCTCTTCAAATGAGTCGTGTTCCAAGTCTTCCCAATGGTCTCCTTTTGCAGAGTTTGGAAGATAAAGGTGCTTGGGCCCAACATTTGCTAGGTTTTGTAAGGACCTTCCCAGTTTGCTCGAATATGCCTTCCTCTCGAAGTGCACCAGTAATAGTTTTTTTTCTACGCACAAGATCACCAGGTTGCAATGGTCTTCTCTAAACACAAGCATTGTAATAGTTTGCAACCCTTTGGTTGTATGTTGCTAGTCTGACCAAGGCTTGATCCTTGAGCATATTAATCAAATCTAGATTACTGCACAGTTATCTTAGTTCCTCTGTTCATTAAAGGCTAACACATGCGGGGATTGAATGTCAACCTCGACTATAATAAGTGCCTTGATTCCATATACAAGATTAAAAATGAGTTTCCCCAATAAAGACTTGGCTGGTGGTGTGATATGCCCATAAGACCGTTAAAAGCTCTTTTGCCCAAGCACCTTTTGCTTTCTCCAACTGAGTCTTGAGGCTGTGGAGAATTTTTTTTTTTTTTTTTTTACTGCTTCAGCCTGGGCATTCTCTTGTGGGTAGGCAACTGACGCCATGCAAACGTGAATTCCCTATTTGTAACAAAAGGCATGAAAAGCATCAGAGTCAAACTGCATGGCATGATATGTGTTGAGGATTCTAAAGACACCAAAACAGTAGATAATATCCTACCATAAGACATTCTCCACCTTCCTTTCAATTATGGTGGCCAAGGGATCCACTTCGATCCACTTGGTGGAATAATATGTCACTGCAAGTAAGAACTTCTGCTATCTCGAAGGAATTGGAAAAGGACTGAGGATATCCAACCCCTACTGAGCAAAGGGAATGGATTGATAGATCTATTGTATCTCAGTTGAGGATGCATAGGACACTACGGCATACTGTTAACACTGGGGCATACTGTTGACACTTATCACTTGAATGAACCTTAGTAAAGGCATCATGACAAAGAGTGGGCCAAAAGAAACCTGCTCTTAAAATATTTGCAGCCAACGCTCTTGCCCTGAGATGTTCATCGCAATCTCCTTCATGAACTTTACCAAGCGCCTGTTGTGCTTTTTACGGGCTAAGACATTTTAAGAGCAGCATAGAGAATGCCTGCTTGTAAAGGAGACTATAAATAAGCACAAAGTTGTTGTTTTTCCTTTGATGATAAAAAAATTTATATATTTGACATTTGAAAATGAATTACATTTTATCTTTGGAAATGGAAAATAATTTATTCAATCAATTCCAAAAGATAGACATGCTTTCAAAGTTTACAAAATCCTTTATATTTATTTTGAAATCAATTTTTTGTATTTGTTTTGAAATCAAATGTGTAAAAGTGTCAAAATATTTTCCTCATCATGAACACTCTTTTTGAAGCCAAAATTGTTGACCATGTTAGTGTATATGTTGATCGTTTTGTGCTTTTTGAGCTATTAAGCAAAGAAAAACTGTCGACTGATTTGGTGAATCTATTGACTGTTTTAAGTCTTTTAACAAAAATAGTCGACAGTCTCTAGGAACTGTTGATAGACATTTTTTATGCTCTCTATTGTTTTGATTTATGTTCATTTTAGTCAACAGTGCATGTATAGTGTTGACTTTCTTGTAAAACTGTCGACTTGTTGCTTCAAACTGTCGACTGTTTGTTGAAAGAAGTTAACCTCTTTTGTAAAAGAGTTAACTATTTGCCAAAGCCAAATGTGTGCTTCAAAATTGCCAAAGAAAATTGTCGATTGTTTCCTTCATTGACATTCTGCAACGGCTAGTTTTTGCAAGCTCCAACGACTATAAACGGGTATTTTTCTTCAAGCTCAGGAGAAGCCTATAAATACAACCCATGGATGCACTGGAAAAGATTAATGAATGGACATGAAGTGTTAAGAGATTACTATTGTATTGATCCTTCTCATTAGTGTTTAAGGTTTCATTTTTCTCTCAAAAGGCTATAGATTTCATTTGTCTTAACTTCTTTTAGCCTTTGTGTTTTCATTTGAGAGACATTGTAATAAAGAGTGTCAACTCTCTGATCTTCTTTTTATAATTCATTCTTGTAATTCCTAATAGTTGTGATAGAGGACTTACTGGGTTATTGGTAGGAAGTTGTATTTCCTAGCAGTTTATACTACAGAGCTTACTTGGTAAAGAATGAGGTTTTAGTGAATTTGAAAATTTTTAGTGAGGAGCTAAGGTAGTAGAGTAGGTTGGGTTTAGCTAAACCACTATAAATTGCTTGTGTTGTCTTCATATTTATCATTTATTTCCTCAATCTTTTTAAGCATTATTCTGTACTCATTATCTTATTGCACTAAAACTTGATCAATAAGCAAAAAGTTTTTAGAGCTTCAACAATTTTTAAAACACCCAATTCAACTCCTCTTGGGTGTGTGGTGCCATTACTTGAGCTAACCTAACAAAGGTGGGTGACCTGAGTTTTCAACAATCTAGTCTCTAACAAAATGGTAAAAAGTTCCCCTATAAGCAAATATCGAAGGATTAGTGACCTCTAATCATCTGCTGTCTAAATGAAATGCCCTACAACTCCCACCTCACCTTTTGATACTAGGTTGTTGTAAAACTTCCATATGAATCAAGTGCCCGGGGGTATCCTTCACTACAACCAATCTAGATTGGGCATCAGCGTACTGATCAAGGGCACGATCGACATGGATTAGTTAGAGATTATCGAAAAAGTGGGCTAACTACAGAGCCTCTGAAGATATTGTACTAGTGTAGGATCTCTAACTTCATAGATACCCTAAAATTGTTAAACCACAAACTGACAGTAGTTATAGGCTATCACCTTCTGTACTTTGAGCTTCTTAGTAATGCTTAGGCTGATAACGAGGGCTTCGTACTTTGTTACATTATTAGAGCTCATAAAGGTGAACCATAAGGAATACTCCAAGACTTCACCTTCAGGAGAAATGATAACAATGCAGGTTTCGCAACCCTATATATTTAAAGCTCCATCAACAAACAACATCCATTCAGGGGTAACCACTACCGTGGAATCAGGAACATGAGTACACTCGATGATGAAGTTTGCCAGCGCCTGGACCTTGATGGCTTTTTGGGCTCAAAATGAAAATCATACTCGCTGAGCTTGATCGCCCACTTGGTGAGTCTGCCCGAACACTTGGCTGCTATAAAATATAAGGTAGAGGCTGATTAGCGAGCACTATAATTGTATGGGATAGGAAATATGGTCTAAGCTTCCTTATAACCATGATGAGTGCTAGGGCCACATTTTCTGCATAAGGATAGCGAACCTTTACTCCATGGAGAATTCAATTGATGTAGTACACATGTCGATTTGTTTGGTCAATTTTCTTCAGTAACACAACACTAACAGTAGCATGACCTACCCCAAGATATAGGTAAAGTCGCTCCTCAGTTTCTGGTCAAGTCAGTAGTAAAATCTCCCTGAGATAAGCCTTTAAAGCCTGAAATGCATGTTCACATCTATCATTACACTGAAAGTTCTTTCCTCTCTTTAACACCTAAAAGAAAGGCAAACTCTTCTTGACAGACTTGGAAAGAAATTAGTTGAGGGTTGCCAGGCGGCTAGTTAGTCGCTGAACATCTTTTACAGTTGAGAGGGATTGCATATCCAGGATAGCCTGAATCTTATTTGGATTAGCTTCGATTCCCCTTTGTGTGATAAGGTAGCTTAGGAATTTACTAGAACAGACACCAAAGGTACACTTGTTGGGATTGAGCTATATTTTATACTGGTGACAGACCACAAACACTTGCTTGAGCTTTTTAACATGTGGTTCATTGTGGCTGATTTTAACCACTATATCATTAACATAAGCTTCCATGGTCATACCTAGCAAGTCTTTAAAAACCTTAGTGATCATCTGTTGATACGTTGCTCATGCATTCTTCAATCCAAAGGGCATAACATTGCAATAATATGTACCATTTTCTATGATAAATAAGCTTTTCTCAACATTTGACAGAAGCATGCTAATTTGATGGTACCCTAAGAAGGTATCCAAGAAACTCAACATCTGATAACCAGAGGTATCATTCACCAGAAAATCGATTTGAGGCAGAGGGTATGAGTTTTTTGGGTAAGCTTTGTTCAAATCGGTGAAATCTGAAAGGAAACGCCAACTCTTGGTGTGCAAGGGCTTTAGCCAGTTTTCAAAACTTTTTTGAAAATAACATTAAAATTTTAGCGAAAGAAAACATGATCACCTTGCAAGAGCCAGTATCTAACAACCATATGCAATCAAACCAAACCATCCATAGGGCGTTTAGAGATTATACCTCACTTGATGATTCTAATGTTGATGAAAATGCTAAAGAATGTAGTTCAAGTAGCTCCCAATCACACCATTAGCTCCGAAACAACTTCATGAATAGCTTCAGTACCTACTTATGCAATGACTAGTCCACCCTCGCTTTCACGAGGGACCGAGTCAGTCCACGCTCCAAGAAATAGTTGAACCCCACAAGAAGCTTATGTGCTAGCCCAACTTCTTTGTAGGTGACGGTGTTGTAATTTAGGTTTACAAGAAACCAAATCAATGGTATAACTGTTGATACAAGTTGTTACAATAACAACAAGCAATAAGGGATCAAGAAAGCATTGGGAAGAAGGGTTAAAAGTTCTGGAGGGAGAAGAGAGATGATAGTCGGGAGAGAATGCTAATTGCAGAGACAACCAAAATCTTGGAGCGTTCTCTTCTCTTCCTCTTAAATACCAAAACCCTTGCCCTCATCCACACATCAAATTGAACAAAATTGACTAGGAGAAAGGGGGAAAGGCATTCCATCTGCATTACGTCCTTCCCTTCGTCCCTCCCAAACAAACGTCCCTCTTTTTGGTTATAGAAAATGATAAAAGAAACATTCTCGAACTTAACCTTCGCTGCAAGAAATGATCAATAGTTTTTGAGCAATAGGTTGACTAATTTACATTGAATTAGCAAGGACTAGTCGACTGATTTAGAACTAGTCGATCGATTCAAGATGATGTATTAAGGACCAATCGACTGCTTCCAAGGCTAGTCGACTACCTTGATTCCCTCATCTCAACTTTCTGTAAATTACATCTAGACCTGCTATTAACTCTTAATAAACCTTTCATTATTTATAATGAAACTGAGACCCCTGTTAACTCTTAACAGCATGCTCATTAACTCTTAAACATTGCTTATATTAGTTAAACCCATTTCGTTAATGCTTAACGATGTCATCATTAACCCTTAATGATGATCAATTAATTACTTACAACATTACATTACTAATCCACCACTATACTTGGACATGCATGTGACCTTCTAGATTCACCACTGAGTAGCAATTGGGACATGTCAACAACTTTGATGCCGATCAAACACTTTGATCTACAACGAGGATCTCTTCATATCCTCGATGCACCCAAGAGGTCATGAGTGATAACTAGCATTATGTTAGGATGATCTTATCAGTAATAAAGTCAATACTTCATGTGAGACTATTAGAGCTTTCGATTCCTTTACTATAATCCCTTCATTGAAGAACATCTCGATCGAGAGAGAACTGTGGACTGATCAAACTCACAAAACTCGATAGCTATGCCAAGATGAAGCATAGTGTGATTAAGATGACATTTTGGAACTATTTTCGACATTGGAAACACCTTTCCAATCATATGCACCTTGCCCAGGGGTTTAAATAATCATAATCCATAACTGATTGCATAGGATGTTCGCCTCACGTTGGAGGTCAATGAATTTCATTAGTAATTACTTGTCTCCATACATTACTACATAGAAACCACACAGAGAACATTCCCACCGCAATATACGAGTGGCTCCGTACAATAACAAATCTCTGACACCAACATACAAGACAATTATGTCACCTCCAGTTTAAGGACTAGTAACATAATTGAAGATAATAGAAGATCATTAATCCTCTCAGCCATGTGATCTATTACTTGCGTCACATTCAGCAGATGTTCAACTAACATCTACCCATATGTCTACTATATTCATCTCATAAATTATGGCATATGACTCATGTTAGTGATGTCCTATAATGCTAGATTTAGATGACGTTTGGTATATGTAATTAATACATGTGATATATCTTTGTATATGAATTAATAAAAGCTAAGTTTATCATCATTCATTAAACTCTCCAGTTTGTTATATGAATAAGTACCTAGATTTCCTATACTGAGAGTCTTATTCTTAAAATGTTAAGAATATGTGACGAGATTATCTGGTAACATGATTTATTAAATATTCCTGGTTAATTGGATAGGGACTCTGATTAGTTAATTATAGACTAGCACATTGTTTACTATCTTGATTAGTATGAGATACTAATGGTTAAGGGTGATGAGTCACATACCATATAACATGGGGATATCTCTGGTAAACTCGTTGGTGGTTGTTGGAGAAAGCACTAAATGTGACACTGATGATTGATCGCATGGCATTATGGATAATGATCGTGTCATCGAGTTGTGATTGTGTGTTGGTCTTTAGACTTGTACTGACATGGTTTTCTTGTGTATTGGTGTATGGGATTTGCTAATGTGCCGAACTGTCCAATTGAAATATGGGGACATTCATTTATGTGGTTCCGTATTGTTAATACAGGAGACAAGTGTTCAAGGATAAGATTTGTCACCCTCGTCGTCATTGATGAGGCGAACGTCCTATGTGATCTATTGTTAGTGTGATGGGAAATCCCTTGGCCAATGCAGTATGATTAATCAAGAAAACGTTTCCTAAGGTTTCATCTAGTCACGTTAATAAGATCTGACACATAGTTACTGAGTTTGTGAGTTTATCACATCATAACTCTCACTCCATCTGGATGTTGAGTGACGAAAGGATTCTAGTATATGGTAGTTGTCAACTATAATAGGCTTACTTGAAGTTAGACTTCATTGCCTTATATATTGTCCTGGACCGCTACTAGGCACTTCCCAGGGTCTTTTAAATCGTTACCAGAATATGGAGAGATTCTTATGATGGGTCGAGGTGTTTTATCATGTGCTAAATAATGGGTTTTGATGCTATCTGTTTTCTAGTGGGTAATGAATCTAGAAAATCACACACCATATAACATAGCATCTGGTATCGACACTGTGCACCTGTTGTATCTCGAACATCATTAATTGTTAATGGTGGTTTTGGATATGTCATTAAGAGTTAATGATAGCGGTTCATTATAAGTTAATGGGTTGGTTACGGTTTGCTAATTGTTAGTGGATCGGGATGTTATTTCTTCTAGAAAAACCTATAGAGTCGACTATCCCATTCAAAAAGTCAATTGCCGCAACAGTCGACCCTTTGAAGTTGTCAATCGATTCCTGCATCGCCCCAGCCAAACATATAGTGGATTACACATGGCAGCAAATTAGAGGGGGTGGTAGGGGTGTTTGGAGCAGAGAATTTGGACCAGAGGTAGATGAAGGTTTTGGTGCTTGGCTTCTGCTTCCTCTGTTATCTTCTGTTTCTGTTATGCTTTTATTAATTTTCACAAAGCATGAGTGTCATGCATAGTAAATTTTGGAGAGTCTGGGGAGACATATAGGTGCTAGTGAATTAACGTCCTCAAACTAGCATGAGACGAGGACTACGATAAGGTACCGGGTAGCTGTCTAGGTGTGGATAGACTAGACCCACCACGGTTTGAGATGGAATCAGTCTCAATATAGAAACGGTTTCTATACTCCACCTGACATCGGGCTACATGTATGTTATTTATTGTATTTCGTAAGATGAAATACCATGTTGTTTAAATACCCAAGTTGTGTATGGTGTGTGTATTTATGTATTCCACTACTTATGTCTGATATGCAAAAATGTTTAAATTTACCCACACCGTCATATGTGTATTCCAACAACTCACTATCCTTTATCATTAGTATCTTATACTAATCAAAGGTAGTAGCCCATGTGCCAGTCCATAATCAATTAATCATATTCCCCTTTTAATAAATCTAAAAACTGGGAATCACTTTAAGAAATTCTAAATTGAAGGGTTTTTGTCACATATTCTTAATAGTTTAAGATTAAGACATTTATTAGGAAATCTAAATACTCATTCATGTGCTAGATGTCATCTAAATCTAGTAATGGGGCACTAACTATAACAATCTCCCACTTGCACTAATGCTAATTTATAAGTTCTTATTGCATAATCGCCTAGTATGTAATATCCATCCTTTCGATGTGGTGATTAAGATGAGCATGTAATAGTGCTTTGGTGAGTGGGTCCACGATATTCTCTAATGATGTGATATTTTGCAGCTGCACATCTCCATATGTGATGATCTCTTGGATCAAATGGAAGCGTCACTCTATATGTTTGGATTTTTGGTGAGACATTAGTTCCTTAGCCTGTATAATAGCCCATTGTTGTCGCAATATAAGGATAACGACAACTCAATGGTAGGAACCACTTCCAATTCAACAATGAACTTTCTCATCCAAACAACCTCTTTTGTAGCATTGCATGCAACATATTTGGCTTTCATGTTGGAAGTCCAATGAACTAATACAATGTCTTGAGCCATTGTATTAGTTTGTTCCAATGCAAATCAAGGATTTAGTCAAACATTCATCCAAATCTAGTATATCTATACACATCGAGCAAAGTCCTTATTTTGAACCATTGATTTGGGTTCTAAGTCAACCCAACATCTTTCGATGAGTCATTCATCAAACCCATGGTTTATACCATGCAAACACCTTTTTTTTCTCTTAAATCTTGCATATTTATGTCACATGGGTGTGATGTTTTTGTTAAATTAGCAACTCACACATGATTACAACATTGAATTAACATGACAAAGAGGCATTATTCTTACCTACCTTCTTATTCACATGTTTCCTTGCATCTTAATTTTTTTTTAGTTTTTTTATTTGAGGCTTGACTATACAATTGATTTATTCAAAGCCAAGGTTGTGTGTCTACTATTAATGAAGAGGTTTTGGTTTAGGGTTTTACTATTATAACCATCTAGTTAGGATGATTCGCCTTATTTTTCAAATGAACTAGGAGAAACTATTGGTTCAAGATTTTTTTTCTTTTAAAGTTCATAGAATTTTGATTACACAATAACCGAGGCTTGGGGAATAGGAGTATTTGTCTTATTGTAATTCACTACAAAAGAAATTGGCTTTTAGCCACGAAAAAAATCTGTTGCTAAATGCATAAAATTCCGCCTCTAAGTAAATTTAATGACGAAATTAACGGTTGATTTTAATCCATCACTTAATCAGGCGTCGCTAATTAGAGATAGAAAAAATCCATAATTATAATGGATTATTTTACACTCTTCCAAGACACAACTCAACTAGATAATGGCACCACTAGGCTCCACATTTGTACAATGAGGTCTTTCCCTAATCAATTCATTGCTGTCTCTAACCATTATAGCCTCAAATATGCCTTAAATGACAACCTTAATGAGGGAGACATTTTCTAGAATAATGAGCTTGCTGAAAACAACCATTTGTGAACTTAAACTTGTTGTTGGTCTCTCCTTTTAGTGGTTAAAGCCATTGTTGTAACCCTACCTCGAGTAGAGATTTCCCCGAAGAAGTGTCAAACCGAGGAGAGAGAGTTCCATCGACAAAGGAAAGAAAGTAAGCATCATTGGTGACCCTCTGGGGCAATTGGCCTAGGCATCGCTGGTAACCCTCTAGGGCACTTGTGTGGGCTCCCACAGATTACCCTTCCAAGCATCTACTTAAGCATATGGCCAAGGGTCTCCGGTAACCACCAGATCACCGAAAAACCCTTAGGCATCCACCCCTTGTCGCCTTGCTGACTAAGCCAGCCTCTGAAGGCCATCCTACCTCTAGGGACCTTTCCTTGGATGGGGGGTGTTTCTCACCAGGATTCCTCATAGCATGCCTAACTCTAAGGTAGTTGCATGCATTTTAGGGCATCCAGCCATGCCTGTGGTCGGAAGAGTCTCGTGGTGCCTAATACGAGTGTGCCACATGTCCTAATCATAATCAATGCCTATAAATACCCATTAACTTCTATTCCTTCAAGATCTTTTTATTTGGACATTGGGACTTCCATAAACTCATTTGTGCACCATTGTTCGTGCATACCTTTACACACCTCACTATTCCATTATATTAGTTCATCCATACATACCCATCCATACACTATACAACATTACACCTGCATCTTTCTCTCTTTTGGACAATGTCATCTGGCTTAGGCATTGGAGGGCCCGTGTAGGAGAAATCCCCTCATGCCTTTTGATTATCTTTTGTCTTGCATTGCACCACTCGAAAAACTCATTCGTGAACCCCAAAGGCTCTAACCAAGATATAGGTTGAAGGCTTTCTTTGGAGACCTATTCGTGGCCTTCTTTAGAGACTTGTCCAAGGTCTCCTTCACTTTTTTCGTGCTTCATTCTTCTGCTCCCTTAAACAACAGGTCAAGCCTCGTGGTTATTGGTTCCTTCCCTTTGGTCGATCCTCACTTGTCTCGTCAGACCCTGTCAACTGTTTACTAAACTTCTCTAATAAACAAATTTCAATTGTTACTAGAAAGCCCTCTGGAGCGATTTCACGCAACCCCTCTTGAGCATCTCCCAATGGGGCATATGGAAAATTCCCCTTGAGAAACACTTGGGAGTCCCCATGAGACTAAAATACAATTATAATAAATTTTAAAAGTCTTTTACTATTGCATCAACTCTTATTTGTATTTAAATTTTATTTAAAAAATTAAAATAAAATTGTCAACATCACCAAATAAATAATTATTTTAATTTTTTTTATTTATAAATACATAACAGGAGTCATTTATAAGAAAAGAAACTAATGCACCATCTTTTTTAGTTTGTAGGCCGTCTCCATTTGCATAGCCTTTAACCCTCTACTTTTAGGTTGACTTGTGAATGCTCACAGCCGCTTTGCCATGCCAAAAGGTGACTTGATTGGGTTTTGGGCAACTGGTCTTCGCATAAGCCACACCTATCTATCCCAATTGATGTGACCAAAGCAAAATTATAATTACACTTTATTTTTATGTGAAAACTTAACTAGGAAGTATGAGATTTTATTACTTTTAGGGTAAGCCTCCTTTGACATAAAGCATAATTCAGGGCACAATCTTTTTGTTTAGAAAATTACATAGACTTCAAATAATTCAATTAAAAAAAACTAAAATGATAACCAAATCATCCTTTTTTCTTTCTTTTACTCTCTCTTGTCATTTGTGTCAACAAAAATATTAAGCTAGTTGTCACTAGACTCACCCAGATACAAAGAAGGTGAGAAATAAAGAAAATTAACTTCATGTTAACCCGAAAATGAGTTTTGGGTTAAAAATTATGGTTATGGTTATCATTTTACTACAAGTGTTCACTATATTTACTAGATATATATATATATATATTAGCAATTCTTCTTGTGCTCTAATAGGTTGCAAGTTGCACTTTATGATGAAGTCCCACAATAAATAATAGCTAAATCTAAAGTGGAATGATTTATAGAAGTTAGGACACTTAAATCTTACATCCAAAATGTGTTGTTCAATCTAATGTTGGTTAATTTAGAAACTTTAATTTAATAGTTAAAGTCTCAATTCTTTATTTTGGCTACCTGTTACTCTACCAATTATGCATATGTACTGATGGCATGTGTAATCTTCTTAACTGTGAGTTTTCAGTCCATTTGAAATGGGGGACTGATTTTACAAGGAGGTTGCCTATTGTGTTATATGCATTTGATTTAATTAAGGATGTCGCGATCAAATATGTTTACACCAAAACGACCATTCTTATAGTATTTTAGTCTCGTGGATTATTCTCATAGAGAATGATCCAGAATATCAAGAAGTTATCTCATTTTTCTTGATTATGAGAAAAAGACTTTGATCAGGGTCAAGAAAAGCAAAGGAAGTCAACCGATCACTCAAATGGATAACCTTACGATAAGAATGAATCACATTCTCATAGTCTTTGGTAGATGCATTCGAGATAATGAACATGGTGAAAGGCCTTGATTGTGATGTTTGTACCAAAACCACCCATAAGTTCATTGAGGAACCTTTCTTATGTCACCTATTCCTCTAGATGATGGAGAAAAGGAAAAGAGACTTATTAGAATTTAAATCACAAATTAAAGAACAAATGTAGCAGAAAAATACCTCCAACCATATTTGATTCAGTCTTAATGCCCAAAGCTTGCTCAGAAGATCTTTAAGAGTGGATTTTTTTAGTCTATGACTTTGAAACTAAATGTTTGTTTCTAATGTGTGACAAAGGTTACTTATAAGGCTAGATCAAGAACCTATTCTGAATAGAACTCTAACACATTCCTTCCATCAAGGAAACTATCTAATAGTGGTTATCTTCTTTAAAACTCATCTACCTAAATATTTAACTAGCGACCAACTTTATCTATCACCTTTATTTCAAAAATCAAAATAATAATATTGATTAATAAGATAATATTATTTGAGAAATAATAAGTGGCAATGTGGGTCACTTTTAAGTCTTTAAAAAGTAAAAGACACTTTTACCTTTTCCCATTTAGTTCACACGACACTTGTTCAAGTGATAGTGACTTTATTGTGTCATTTTGCTTTTGATGATATTTTGATGAAAAACTTTATATCTATAGAATTTGAAAATGAAATATATTTCATATCTTTGAAAGTTGAAAATAAAAAATCCCACTAATGCCAAAGGATAAGTTTTATTCTTAATGTGCTTTCAATATATACAAAATCCTTTGTATTAAAAATTTTATTGTTGAAAATAATATTATGTCATCAAAGAGAAGTTATTTTGAAATCAAATGAATTTTAAAGAAGTGTATCAAAATTACTTTAAATTCATACACACTTTATTAAAACATAAGGCAAAACTGTAGATCATACTGAAATAAATGTTGATTGTTTTGTGCCTTAGAAAATAGGTTGATGAATCAAACAAAATTGTTGACCATTTTGATGAAAGTGTCGATCATTTTTAGCCTTAGAGTAAAAATAGTCAACCGTTCTTGTGAACTATCAACAATGTATTTTCATACTCTCGGTAGTTTTGTGTAAATTCAAAAAATATTGAGTGTCATTGTAACATATCAAAAATTTCTCAAAATTGTCGACATGGTGCTTAATTTGTCAACTGTATTTTTAAAGAAATCAACTATTTTTCTACAAATGTCGAAAGTTTGCCTAAAGCTGTAATAGATTTTCAAATTCTCAATAGAAATAGTCAATCAATTTTATAGATTGTTGATAGTTTCTTCACTAACATATTAAAACCAATAGTTTTTACAAGTATTAAATACTCCCAACGACTAATTAATTCAAAGCACATGATAAACCTATAAATACCATCCCAATGATGGACCGAAGAAGGTTACCATGTGATTAAGAGTTTCAAATGTTCTCAATTTTTTCAAGTGCTTAAATTTTCAATCTATCTCAATCAAGGCTGTAATTCATTTGTTATACTTTATTCAAGTCTTGTTGTATATTTTAGAGAGACATTATAACTAAGAGGATCAACTCTCAGATATTCTCAATTGTAATATTTGTGTATTTCCTAGGGATTTTTTTAGAGGGTCTACTTGACTGTAAGTAGGAGGTTATAATTACCTAACTGATTGCTAAAGAGCTTACTTAATTTCAAGTAGGAAATTTTAGTGAATTTTGAAATTTGAGAAGCTAAGGTAGTGGACTAGGTCTGGTTGAGCCGAACCATTATAAATCTCTTGTTTCTATTTCATTCTTTGACTTTGATTTTTCAAGATCTACAAATATTGATCCATACTCACTGTTTCATTACGTTAAAACCAATTTTCAAATCAAAATTTGTAAAACTCGATTTAATTTTTAAAATACCAAAATCACCCTTCCCTCTTTTCGGGTGTGTGATGACATACTTATGCCAATCCAACATATTGTTCCATACCATTTAGTAATGAAATAGCTTTACACATAAATCATAGTGGTCATACTCTAAAATAACAAGTAGTCCTTTCGATGTATTATAATGTGTATTACCATTTTGATGAGAATTTAATGAGAAATATAATTCCCCTTACAAGCTTTCAATCAACTTTAGGGTTCAATTTGATATATCCCATTGGATATTAAATATTATACTTTGTGTGCAAAAAATTGGAAATCATGTTTATTACTCGAACACAAATCACATCTAAATGTTGATGACAAGAGATAAAGTTAAACATGAATGAGTTAACAAGACATGCACACTCACCATGATCCACGTACAGCTTTACCAAGAATCTTTTAGTCATGGGATCAACAATAATGAGTGAAGTGCAAATATGCTCCATAGTTATTTAACTTGCATTCACTTTTTCTTTTACAACAAGATACTTTATTTCATTGTACTTACTTCAACTCTTACTTTTATTATTCTTTGCAAAAAAAACATGGCAACCAAATTATTATAAAAAAATTTATGGGCCTCTCTATAGAGTTGATAACCTTAGTCTTGAGATAAAATTTCTTAGGCACATTGCCTATGTTGTAACTTCATAACATACAATGAATTCTACATTCATGGTAGATGAAATTGTAATGGATTATTTGACACTCGTCCAAGACACAACCTAACCAGATAGTGGCACCACTAGGTTCCAAATTTGTACAATGAGGTATGTCCTTGATCAATTCATTGTTATCTCTACCCATTCTAGCCTCAAATTTTCCTTAAGTGACAATCTTAATAAGAGAGACATTTTCTAGATCAATGACTTTGCTAAAAACAATCGTTTGTTGAACTTGAACTTCTTGGTGGTATCTCATTCTAGTAGTTAAAGCTAGCACAAAAAAGGGTTTAGCAAGGGGAAAAACTTTAGCATCCTAGCCATGCTTTCATTTATGAATTCATAAGAGCAAATTTGTACAATGAGGTTTTTCCCTAATCAATTCATCATTATCTTTACTCATTCTAGCCTCAAATTTTCCTAAAATGACAATCTTAATAAGGGAGACATTTTCTAGATTCATGACTTTGCTGAAAACAACCATTTGTTGAACTTGAACTTCTTGTTGGTCTCTCTTTCTAGTTGTTAGAGCTAGCACAAGAGAGGGTTTAGCAAGGGGGAAAACTTTAGCATCTTAGCCATGCTTTCATTTATGAATTCATAAGAGCAACCTCCAAGCTTGTTAGGTATGTAAACATAAGGCTTTGTTTTCGTAGTCATCATCTTCATCTTTTTTGGGTTTATCGTTAATGATGATTCCAACAATTCTAAGAGGTCATCAATGGTTGATAACACAACTCACTCAAGCAATCTAGTGGCAAAACTCATCCATTTTTGTCCTTGTTCTTACGTACTAAGAAAGTAGAAGGTGAAAGAGGAACTAGTGAGAGAAAGAAAGAAAGAAAGGAGTGGGGTGTTTTGGGTATTTAAAAAATGTCAACAGTGGAGAATTAGTGGTAGAAAAAATTGTAAACATAGTATTAAAGGTTAAGAGTAATTATTGTATATATTCTTTCAAATATTAAAGGTATTATGTGCAATTATTTTAAACTTTAGGGTATCACGTGTAACTTTTCAAAAAATACGAACTTAGAACTTCAAAATTGTCAAATGCACTTTTTTGCTTGCAGTTGCATAGTACAAGGCAGTTTTACAATGTGGATGCTCTTATCGAAAAAACTAAAAGTAAATTACATGCACGCAACCTTTATGATTTAAGACATTTGCGAGGACACCCTTGTATTTTAAAATTAGCCAGAGAAGCCTATGTGGTTTTAATTCTTTTTCTTGCACATTGCCTTCATTAGTTTTAATAGTTAATGCTGTATATTTTGAGTTGAAACCATATTATTTTGCTTTTAATACATTTAATTAAATTATATAAAATTAAATTTAACTAAAAATAAAATAAAAAATCAAAATACAAAGAAGAAAAAAGAAAAATTGTCACTTAAAAACCATTTCTAAGTAGTGACTTTTCTCCTTCTTTGTTAATCATTGACTCTTTTTCTTCCCCTCTTCTCTCTCTCCCAAACACAAATATCCATGCAATGGGTTCTAAAAAACCGTCGCACTCATTGCATGAATTTTGGTTTCAAAACCCATTATGGTGAGTCCTTGGGTTTTTAAAAGCTATCGTGATGGATTTTGAAATCAAAACTTGTCAACGGGTTCTTGTGCATTCAAAATGAAAAAGAAGAAAATGAAACCCTAACTTTTAATTTCTTTGACAACTCTTTCTCTTCTTTCAATTTCTTTGATAATTTTTTTATTTTTTCTTGCCTACCTTTTCATCTATTTCTTACTCATCCACTTTAGATGAAGCCATATGATAGGTTTTGGTTCTAGAACCCACCAATGGGATCTTAGGACAATCAAAAAAGAAAAAGAAAAAAAGAAGAATGAAAAGGAGAGTAACAATAGTGAATGGGTTAGGGACTGACTAGAACCCATCACTAGTGATGGGTTACAACTAACAATAATTTTTTCTTTATTTTTGTTTTTTATTTTAATTAAATTTTGATTTAACATACTTTAAATTACTATTTAATTAATTTAATTTACTTTAATTAAAGTTTAAGTAAAGTTATGATGAAAAGGTTGTGTGCGCACAAAATTAAAACCACATAGATATGGATCCCAATTTTAAAACTATTGGAAGTCTTCTTACAAGTCCTTCAAATCGCACATAATGCAGTGGAGGTGTATTTTTTTTTTAATTCACTTGGGTTGTTCAAGGTTTGCCCGTTTAATCTTAAAGGGTGAGTGATTTTTTCCTCTGATGCACCGCTCAAGTAAATTCAAATACAAATACAGTTTATATACACCTAAAACTAAACATTCAGTGTATTCCATATAAGACTTAAAACTTTTCAATAAGTCCTTGCACTGATCTGAATACTGATATTTTATGTGAAACTCTAGGGAAGCATTTGGTATAGGAGAAATTTTAAGATTTCTGGGAATGTTAGGTTAGGAATCTATATTTTTATGTTTGGTATAATTTTTTTATAAAAAGAATATTGGGAAATAAAATTTCGAGAATGATTTTTAAACAACTTTTCCACAAAAAGATTTCCATGAGGGATTGGGAATCCAAGTTTCCCATGGACTTGGGAATGTTTTTAACAAAAAAAAAAGACTAAAACACCCCTTACCCTTTTATAACTCCATACAAACATATTATATATTAAATATAAACATATATATTATAATATATTTATATTTTTTATTATAAAATATTATATATATATATATATATATTAAAGTAGATATTCATACAAATATATATATTATGTATATATATATTATATATACACACACGCATATATATACATAATGTATAAAAAATAATATTTTTTTATTTTCTAAAGATATTGTGGGTCATAATATTTTATATAGTAGAAGGAATTTATCATTTTTAAACAAAAAATCAAATAAGAGTAATTTTGAAAAAATAACATGAATTTCTAAGAATGTTATATTTAAACAAAACATAGGAATGTAAGATTTCTAAAAAAGAATACTCAATATTCTTGAGAATATTTAAATCTACCCAAATATAGAATTACATAAATCTTGAGGATCAAATATTTCCAAGAGTCTTCTCAAAAATTATGAATTTCAGGAATTTTAAAACTTCTCTCATACCAGATGCCCCTTAGATGCTTTACCACTGCACCATACTTGTGGGGCTATTAGAGGTATTTTTACAAACCCATCTGATATGTTATAGATAAAAACCCATCAAAAGATAAAAAAAGCATAAAAGACTCAAAATAAATTTTGAACTTTTATGAAGAATTATGCCAAAGGTCAGGCCTGGAGAACTAAAAATTAGGAGTTTACAGTCTCCTAGAGATGGGAGCATCGAGAGATTGCAAATTCTCTTAAAGATCTTAAATCGGGAGACCGCAAGGTCTTCAAGTGATCTTAAGTTAGGAGACTTATGATCTCTCAAAAACTGTTCCAGAGTCAAAGTATTGGTCTCATGAAGATAGACATTATCCATAAAAATTTTAATTTTAATAAATCTTAGAATGTCAACATAAATATTATCTGTAAGAATTCTAATTTTAATATATCTCGAAATATCAAGATAAACATTGTTTTGTAAGAATTTAAATTTCAATAGATCTTGAAAACCTCTATATTCCTCTATAAATAGATAAGCTCTTATTCCAAAATATGATTTCAATATAATTTTTAATTTTTTAATATTTGATTTAAACATTAGAGTATTTATACAGAAACTACTCTACACCTTTTAATTATTTTTTTTCTTACAGAGTTTAAATAATTTAACAATAATATTTTTACTTAATAAATTCATTGTTACGTGACGAGGCCATCAAATCACAAAAAGTGTGCATACAATTTATCTAAAATAAAAAATCTAAATTTAAATTTAAAAATACAAGTAAAGTTGATCATATTATTATTTTTTTTAAATTCATTGTTACGTGACGAGGCCATCAAATCACAAAAAGTGTGCATACAATTTATCTAAAATAAAAAATCTAAATTTAAATTTAAAAATACAAGTAAAGTTGATCATATTATTTTTTTTTTAATTTACTCTTCATTTTACGAACTAGTCTGAATCCGCTTGGTCTGAGCGGCAATGACGTTTTGTCGTTACCCACCACTAAGCATTCTTCGCGTAAAATACACCAGCAGCCGAACAACAATACATTCTGATTTCAGGTCCCTGCCGGTACGCGCCGCCGCCGGCGAGTCAGCCATGGCCAACTCAGTCCGAGTCGCCGCCGCGCAGATGACATCCATCAACGACCTCGCCGCCAATTTCGTCACCTGCTCTCGCCTCGTCAAGGTAGATATATTAATATGCACTACCTTTCTATATATATGTATGTATATCTGTGTGTGTGCGTGTGTTTGTTTATGTGTTCGTACTTGATTGTACGATTTCATTCTGAACTCTAAGCTGGTAGTTCAGAAAAGGGGAAATTTTGAAGTGCCGTTGACTTCCTTTTATTGTTTCATTTGATTTTGTATCTTTGATCACGACCTGTTCTGATGGGAATTTTTTTATTCCTGATGAAATTGGCTTCTCTGTTCCGTTTAATCGTCTCTTTTTGGCTGGTTTTGTGTGGATGTGAATACGTGGGAAAGGAATTTTGATTTACACACATTAATTTTACTCAAATCTTGGTTCTTGTGAACGTTTTGACAACCAAAAAGACCTTTAAGCGACACCAGCATTGGTGCTACTCCACATTTTATTGCTGGGTGCTATTTCGTTCATTTAAATGCCTTATCTAAGATTGTTTTTATTTTAATAAACGGCTTTCTGTATATAAGATTAAAAAAGTTGTCTGATCATTTTGTTTTAGAGGAATCTGTAGTTCATAGTTCCAAGTTCTTAGTATTGCTATCGTAGCTAGTTATATAATGTTGTTTTGAGTACTTGCAAACGAAATTTAAAAGCAGATTGTTATTTGATTGAGCCTGTATGTGGAGCTGTGAAATAATTGATGATATTGTCCGAGCTTGCATTTCTTGAGCTAATTGTTGGAATTATGTTTGCAAGGAAGCCGCGGCTGCTGGGGCAAAGTTGCTCTGTTTTCCTGAAAACTTCTCCTATGTGGGTGCCAAGGATGGAGACAGTCTTAAAATTGCTGAACCGCTGGATGGACCAATTATGAATCGGTATTGCTCTCTTGCAAGGTGAGATAAGTAAACTTATCCCTGCCCCCTTGGTCCCCTTGGCTTTTTCTCTCCATCCTGTTAACTGATTGCTTCTATATGTAATTATAATTGTAAACTGAACATTTAAGAGATGGTTATAACTGTTCACATGGTTGGTTATCTATGATTTACAACTTAAGTTGAAGTTAGAGTTCTATTTCATTGTTAACATATGTCTTTTGTTATTCCTTTTTTCTTTATATTCTTTTCTTTTTCCTGGTGGCATTCTTAAATAGCAACTAGTGTGGTGATGAACGGGCTTTGATGTCAAGATTCTTTGGTAAAACAAAATCCTAGCTTCTGTAATTTGCAGGGAGTCAAACATTTGGTTGTCACTGGGAGGATTCCAGGAGAAAGGATCTGATGATGCACATTTGCGTAATACTCACGTTTTAATTGATGATACTGGGAGTATTAGAAGCTCGTATTCAAAAATGCACTTGTAAGACATTTGATGTTGACTTTTGTTCAGGTTCCATTGTTTGGCTTACTAAATGCTATTTGTAAGCCCAAGGTGTTTTCTGGCAGTAGAACTTTAATAATTGGCATGATGATTTAATAAGTACTTTTGTTATTTATAAGGTTTGATGTGGATATTCCCGGAGGTAGAGTATACAAGGAGAGCAGCTTTACAGAAGCAGGTATTTCTTTATTTACAAGCTGCTCAAGGGAGAGAACATGAGTGTTTTTTCCTTCTGAAAATCTCCTTTACCTGAGAAAATGGGGACTAAAGACCAACTAATTTGGTTTGCTGTGCTGTGGAATAAAATACACATTTTACTTGTTTATATATATTGTTTTAGATCTCTCGGACAACATGAAAGTGTTACAATTCACTTTCTCCTAATTATAAATATGGCACATAACTACTGAGGGGAAATATGTTCTGATGTTCTAGGTCTATAGGATTTATTTGCAGCACTTCTTATAGTCTACATACCTTTGATGATACAGTAGTTCTATCATTCTATGATATCCAGCGATTAAAAGCATTTCAAGCGAGCTTATATGGACTGCGGAGCACCATCAGTACCCTATTCTTAAATTATTATGAAACATTTGTGTGTGTTCACCCCAGTAAAATTCTCAATTTTTGATGATTAATATAACTTATCTGCTGCATTTTAGACTTTCAATGCAATTAAACTTTTCAGGGAAGGACATCATTGCAGTAGACAGCCCCTTTGGACGTTTGGGTCTGACTGTTTGCTATGATCTGAGATTCCCAGAGCTGTATCAGCAACTGAGGTTTCATCATGAAGCACAGGCATAGACAAATCCATTTCCTCATCAATGTGGTACTCTGAGTGCTGCCTAACAGTTGTGTTATCATCCAATCTGCAGGTATTGTTGGTACCTGCAGCTTTCACAAAAGTAACTGGTGAGGCACACTGGGAAATTCTTCTCCGAGCTCGTGCCATAGAAACACAGTGTTATGTATGAACTTCAAAACATCTCCTGTTATATGGATTGTTATGTTTTTTATTAGCATTAGCATATTCATTTCCAGAGGTGTTCATGAGTCAGGTTGGTTTGGGGTTTAAAGATCGGGTTTGATCTTGCTGAGTCTTGTGTCCGTGGATAAAGTTAACCATCATATATCTAAAACCAAAATTAATCAAGCAAAGGAACTAAAGGTACAAACAAAATCTCAATTGAATCCCAACCAAGATGGCCGGTAGCGAGCCATCTATGCATCTAATAGTTGAAATAGCCTATCACATTTTGCACTATAGTTTGTCGAAGCATTATTTTGATAGTCCACATTACAAAAGGCCTTCTCTCACTACTAGTTTCATTCTTGTCATCATCTTCATCTTTACTGTTGATTCACTGCCAAGGAAAGTCTGATTGGTTGTGATCTACCACTCTGGTGAAGAAACCCTAGTTTCTAGGTTGGTGTCTGTGGAGAAATTGAACTTCTCCATGCCTCCTCCATCACAATATGGGCTTTGTGTGTCTGACTTGCAGTGGTTTTTTCTTAGTGGTAGTGGTTTTGCTGGTAGTTTGTCATTCTTTATTCTTTTTCTTGCCAATCAAGTTGCTCACTTATGATTGTTGATTGTGAACTGGGTAATAGTTGAGACAATGAGGGCAATAGATGGTGGCTTGCAACTATGGAGAATGAAAATGGAGAGGCGGGATCACTACAATCATAATGGATATAGAGAGGATTGGCAACTAGCAAATTCGGGGTTGCATTGAGTGAGAAGTGAGGGAGTTTGCAGCTGCTAGGCAGTGTTACAGCACATGGGTAATTATCAAAAGTTGGGGTGGGGGTTTCAGCTAGGCCAACCTAGCCATGAAGTTTGTTTACTCATTTTGATTCTTGATGGACTAGTTCACTAGGAAAATCCATGGGCCAATGTGGAGTCGTAAACAATCTAGCCCTTATGCAGTCCAAAAGTTTTGGCCAAGGCCTTCAAATATTGGCCTTAAGAATTTGGTCCATTCAAGTACATGTAACTAAAAAGGCTTAACCCATAATCAAATTGATTTTTGTTAGGTCTTTAGCCTAGAAACATGGAAATGCATGGGAGAAGAATGTATTTTATAGTTAACAGAATGATTTAATGTGATTGCTCAAATGGAATAGGATGGTCATGGATTGAATAAAGAGAATTTTAGTGCCCATTTACAAGAATAGAAAAGATGTTTAAAGTTATGAAAATTATAAAGGGATCACACTAATGAACCATTTTGTGAAGCTTTGGGATAAGGTGATCAAGCTAAGGTCGAAGAAAACCAAAGCCTATGAAAATTAATCTTGTTTCTTGGGTGGTAGGTTAACAATACAAGCTATTTACTTATTGAGACATTGTCATGTACTTAGGGTTTGGATTGGAAGTCGGAAGAATCCAAGGGAATTAGGACCACAAACAGAAGGATTGGAGGGAGAATTGGACAGAAAGAGGGAGATAATAGATAGAAATGGGGGAGAGTTGCAAACAGAATAGAGAGTTGGGGGAGATTAGAGAGAAATTAGAGGAGTTGGAAGAGAGATCAAAGGGAAATTGAGAGAGAATTGATAAGAGGGAAATGAATGAATTCAATTATCATTCAAACATGTCATTCTCTAGCTACCTTAGCCTATTTACAGGCTTTACAAATGAAGGTACTAACAGCTACATCATAAGAGTACAACTAAAAGAGAAATACATGTAATTCATATTACTAATCTATCATTGGGGGGAATTCTTGGAGTCGTAACAATTTCCTCGTCCTTGAAAGAGTTATTGTCCCTAAGAACTTACAGCGATTGGCCACTATTCTCATCCAATCCTGCCTTTCTCTATCTGTTTTATTCTTCTTTCTTTCTTTCTCCTTCTCAGCCTCTTCTTGTTCACTCTTAGGTTTTCAAGAGCAATTCTAGGCATAATTTGATCTAGAACTTCAATAGAAGTAACCTTACTGAGTTCGAGCCAAATATAACCACCTCCTGCAATAGCTATCCAATCAAGATTGGACTCCCATTTAAGAACATAATCAACCACTCCTAGATTGTCATAGTTAGCAGTTGAAACCTACAAGTGATGATTAGTATGAAGTTCACACATTCGACCAGTTACCACAAGAAAATCTAGTGATGGAACACAATCTCTGTTTACATATGTTCCCCTCATCTCCTCATCTTCAATGTTGGCCATTTTGAGCCCAGATGATTGTCTAATGGAATCCTCAACTGCATTAGAAAAATGCTGAATAGGAAAATTGTCTTCCTCTAGTCTCAGGACCTCATTATCCTTGTGAGTAGCTTGGTTAGAGCCAATATAAGACGGTTTTGATCTGAATTGCCCGATCAGAACTTCTTTGACTGCATGTGAACCATCAAAGACTTGATCCAACCTAGGATTGCTGTCACAGGCATCACTAGTAACAGCTCCAACCTACTTCATAATCGGGATATCTAATGAATCAATGTTGTTCCAAATCCAATTGGTCCTCAGTTTTTAGTAAGTTCAAAAGCTGATCCAATACAACATCCACTTCCTTTACATCATCTGCTTCTTTTAAACTGAACATAGTATATAGGATTCCACTCGGAGGTTCTGCCTCAACTTTTGAGGATCTGATAGCTTTGTGGACCGTTCCGGTTCCCAATAGGATCGGGTCCGATCTATCCCTAGGAGGAAAATCAGGAGAAATCCTTATCGAATTTTGTCTCGCAAACATCATCATAAACTACTGCATTTGGTTGTGCATCTAATTGTTCTGTTTGTGCATCTGATCCACTGCCTTGTCCAACTTCTTCTCTATCACTGATTCTATGGACTCCTCAATGGTCCTGATGCAAATCTGCATCTCCGCCACTATTGTTGTCACTTGTTGCAATTGTGTCTCCATCTGTTTTATCTTGGTGCGGTCGGCCATCGGAGTTAAGATCGCTATAGTTATCCATGAAACTGCATCCAAATCTGAGATCGTTGAGGTTGAGGAATTGGCCTAGATAGATCGCCTGAACTCGCCTAATGCAATCATTTCTTGCACTCACCTTAGTCAACTGCTATGACTTTGCTTAGCAAATCCTGAATTCGCCTCTGTCACAATCAGAAATTGGATGGCTTGGCTTCGACAAATTTGTTAATGGAGTTCGCCTAGCTTGTTGGAAATATCACATCAAAGAATTGTTGACCTTTTCTACTAGTGTCTTCAAGTCACCTTTGTATTCACTTCACTAATTTGTCGTTATCACCCTGTAGTGACTATGGATTAGCGTCAGAAATTACGACGCAGTGGTTGAGGACTATTGCTAGGGATTCAATCGGATCTGTCTCTGAATTCCGCTACTAGGATAGTTGGGATTTGCATAAGCAGAAGAAATCGAAGGCTGAGGAACTATTCTGATTGCGATCGCAACAGAATCGATGGTTGGAAATCTCTTGATTTGTTTCACCTTCAAGTACAACCTAGAATCAATCGGAATCACAACCAAGGATTGATTATCTCTGATACCAATTTGTCATGTGCCTAGGGTTTAGCCTAGGGTTTGGATTGGAAGTCAAAAGAATCTGAGTGAATTAGGACCACGAACAAAAGGATTGGAGGGAGAGTTGGATAGAAAGAGGGAGATAATAGACAGAAATGGGGGAGAGTTGCAGATAGAACAGAGAGTTGGGGGAGATTAGAGATAAATCAAAGGAATTGGAAGAGAGATTAGAGGGAAATTGAGAGAGAATTGATAAGAGGGAAATGACTTATTTCAATTATCATTCAAACATGCCATTCTCTAGCTACCTTAGCCTATTTATAGGCTTTACAAATGAAGGTACTAACAACTAGAACATAAGAGTACAACTAAAAGAGAAATACATGTAATTCATATTACTAATCTATCCTTGAGGATTCTTGGAGTCGTGATAGACGTTTAATAAAAGTTCTGCAAATAAATATAAAGATTTGGAAATGGTGTTCATGGACTTAAAAAAAAAAGCTTATTAAGAAGTCCCCAAGAGTCATTTGGAGGGTTTTAGCGAAGAAAAGAGTCTAGATTACTTATTTAAAAATTATTAAAGGCATGTATCATCAAGTAGAAACTTATATTAAAATTTATGGAGGAGTTGCTAAGACTTCCAATTTTAATTGGATTTCATTTAGTATCTATATTGAACACTTATATCCTCTCATGATGAATGAACTCACAAAGCACAACCAATAAGAGGTGCCATGGTGTATGTTATTTGTAGATAATCTCAATAAAAAAGAACACTAATCTTGAATTATGAAGAGACACCTTAGATTCTAATTGTCTCAAGTTGAGTAAGTCTAATAGTAAATATATATAATGTAAGTTCAATGAGATGTATAGAAGATATTATGATGAGATGCAAAGATTAAGTTATTCTTAGAAAAGATTATTTTAGATATCTTCAATCAATTATTCAAAAAGAATGGAAGATTTGTTGAAGATCTTACTCGTAGAATCAATGCAAGATGGTTAAAGTGAAAAAGTGCATTCAACATTTTGTGCAATCATAAAATTTGTTTAAGCCAAAAAGGACTTTTTATTCTGCAACTACAAGACTAACTTTATTGTATGGTATAGAATCTTGCATAATTAACTACCAACATGTGCAAAGTTTAAGTGTAACTAAGATAGGGATATTAAGGTGGATGCATTACCATATGAGAAAAAGAAAAATTAGAAAGAAGGTTATTTGTAGTAAGGTTAGATTGGCGCATATTGAAAATAAGATGCACAAAAAGGTGATTAAAATAGTTTGCTCATGTGAGAATAAAGCCAACAAACATAACTGTAAGAAGACTAGATGCAATGTAAGAAGTTTATAGCAAAAGAGGTAGACAAAGACAAAAAATAATAATAAATAAAATAAAATAATACTTAGTGGAAAATCTTTAAGCATGGAATGAGATATAATGGTCTTACAGAAGATGTGACTATTTATAGAGATTAACTGGATCCATGTAATCAACCACATCTAGTGAGAGTAAGGCTTGTGACGAAGATGATGGCGTTGATGTGTAGTAGCAATCAATTCAACACAATTGCCCTTAACATGTATGAAATTGGGTACCCATTTGTTACATGAAATTTTCTAAAACAGTTGACTTGGATCTTTTATCACTCTCAATCTTGTAGCCATATTCTCCTAGTGGTATATGTTAATGATATAGTTATATCGGGAATGATGATGTTGGTATCACTGATTGAGTTGAAAGCTCACCTTCAACGATAGTTTCAAAACAAGGATTTGTCCCTTAAAATATTTTCTTGGTATTGAGATGGCTTGGTCAAGGCAAGAATCTATATTTCTCAGAGGAAGTATACCTTGGATATGCTTGAGGAGACAGGCATGCTTGGATGTAAGCTTATAAAGATTCCTATGTACCCAAATTTCAAGTTGCTTTTGGGGTAAGGGGAGCCTATATTCTGACCCTTGCACTATCGTCAATTAGTTGGCAAGCTTAATTACCTCAGAATCACTTGTCCTGATATCTCATTTGCTATGAGTGTGGTATGTGAATTTCTAAATTTACCTTGTGATAGTCACTGGGATGTAGTGATTCGTATTCTTTGATATATTAAAGGTCCCTTTGGTCGTGGTGTGATGTATCGAGATCATATATACAGCCAGATTGTGGGATGTACAGATGTTGATTAATAAACAAAGTATTGTTGTTAGGTCTAGTGCATAAATTGAATATAGGCAATGGCCTTAACAACAACTTGTGAGTTACTGTGATTGAAACAATTAATTGAGAAGTTAGAAGTCATTAAGATCAAATCTATGCAGTTGAAGTGTGACAACCAAGCTACCATGCACATTGTTTCTAATCCTGTATTCTACAAGAGAACCAAGCACATTGAGATTGATTGTCATTTTATTAGAGAAAAGTTGCTTTATGGGAAAATTTTACAATATTTGTGGGCTCCAATGATTAGTTAGCTGATTTACTTACTAAATCATCTAGAGGTCCTCATGTGAGTGACATTTAGTTGGGGATGCTTAATATACATGCTCCAGCTTGAAGGGGAGTGTTGAAGTGTATAAGCAAGGGTATTAATGTAATTGGGGTACTTAGTATACTCTTGTATATATACCTTGTACCATACATTTTAGAGATAAACAGATTATTTTATTCCTTTACATTGATTATGTGATATTGTTGCAGTTGTTACACTGTTGATTGGTGGAAATACGTTAGCTGTGGTCTTCATTCCTAATTTAAAAGGACAAAAAAAAATGCTTTAGTTGTCCCAAAAGCATCATTGTGATTCCTAAGCAAAACTTTGGCAATTCATAGAATAGCATAACATTCCTAGAACTTCACTCTGGTTGTCACAGAATCTAATGCAAATTGGTAGAAATACTGGTGAACCATGTCCTTGGCTCCTAATTCAGTTTTAGATAACAGGATGCAATCCCATTAGTGTTTAATGGAATCTTTTGAAAGCCTGCCTAGTTATTGGGTTCTAGCAACAGCCAGAGTGAACATTTACCTTCCTACTGTCTCGTATACAAGGCCATGGATTTTCTAGCTATAATAAGACAAATCCTAAATTAATTTGGTATCCATCAGACTGTAGTGTGATCTCTTGATCTAATAGCTCATTGTTAAATTACTGATACAAAAGCATTTTGATATTGAATTGGATAAAGCTATATGTATTTAAAGTTTTATGACATGGTCATTTCTTCTTCCTTCAACCTCCCTGTCATCATTTTCATCTTTCCCTCTTGTTGTGATTACTCTTGTTATGGACATGGTAAAAGTCTTGCGGGTCATTGTTTACCATCTTGGTATTTATGCCACACTGGCAGGGTTCATATGTTATTCCTTATATATAAGTACTTTCTTTGAGTAACAATTATGAAGGCACAATCAGGTTATTGCTGCTGCACAAGCTGGAAAGCATAATGAAAAGAGAGAAAGTTATGGCGACACCTTAATAATTGATCCATGGGGCAGTGTAGTTGGTCGGCTACCTGGTGAGAACTATTTTCTGGCTTACACTTTGGTTCTTCATTTATGATTCCTAGTCTTGTCTTAGAATTTTTAGATGTGAAGCTCTCTCTCTCTCTCTAAGCTGCTACCATGCTTGCAGCAAGGTTCTTTGTCCTTAAAGGTCAATCCTTCTGCTTTCAGCTCAAACTTGAATCATCTCTTTTTTTCTTATTGAAAAATTATATTTGTCCTGCTGCTTGTAAAAATGTTGAAGTAGGAATGAAAGTATGGTTGTGTTGGCATGTAAGTACTATATCCACTAGAGAGATTTGACTTGCCACTTGGTTAGGGATGGCAATGGGCCGCCCATTTACCCATTTACATACTTATTTTAACAAATTTTCAAGTAAGTCATGCATGTATCTCTATTTTTATACTTGTTTTAATTTGAAATGTGTAATTAGGACCCATTGAGCATTTATGTACTTGTTTTAACAAATTTTCATATAAACCTTATGTCTATATGACATAGCGTATTGCGTGACAAAATAAAGAAAACACTCGACTAATTCTCTCACAAGCACAAAGGCTGAAGAATTAGAGAAACACTCTCCATTATAAGAAATAAAACTATGTTTGTATCTACTAAAATAAACTCCAGGCCATCCTATTTATAGGCTTGAAGTTTTAAACTTCCAATTTCTAAGAGGTAAAGGAATTCTAATAAAAAAAGGAAAAGTAAAACTAAGTAAGAACAAAAAAGGAACCCTACATACTCTAAAATAAGGAATAATTAGTCTTCCTAAAATTAGTAAAATGAGCTCTAAAATGATTAAATAGAAATTTTTGAAATAAAATAAAAAAGGAAGGGATGCCCTACGTCTAACCCCTCCACTGCAAAAAACTCGTCCTCAAGTTATTGTTGAATCTCAAGGTATATAGGCTCATCAATCTCATACACATTCTCCAGCTTCCATCTTTTTTCTTTTCTTTTTGGTGTCAATAAAGCTAGGAGTTCACATGGACTCATGCTCTTCTAGATGTGCCCTTTTCGTAATAGCTCCTCCACCTTCTCTTTCAAGATCTTGCTCTCCTTTGGGCTCATTCTATAGTGGGGTAGATTTAGTAAGCTCGCACTAGGAATTAGGTCTATTTGGTGTTGGATGTCTCGCATTGGTGGTAGTCCATCAGGTAAATCCTCAAGCATTATCTCACTAAGTTCTTCCAGCAACGGTTTAACAGCGGTGGGATGCCCTATCCTTTCTTCAGACGCTAGCATTGGCTTCACAATCAAAGCATGTAATTCCTTTGATTCCCTGAAATCTGACTTAAAATCACGTCCTGAATGGATAATTGTAGCGAAGGTTCGTCCTTCCACTTTAGAAGCCTTGGGGCACTACTCTTCATTGGCAGCAATGTGAATTTCACTCCTGCTTTCTTCAATTTGTATGTGTTTTCACGTCCAAAATGTTGTGCATTAACATCATACTGCCATGGCCTCCCAAACAACAAATGATAGGCATCCATATCTACAATATCACAATATTCTTCATCAAAATATTTGCCAATAGAGAAAGGTACCTTACAATGCTCTTTGACTTGGATTTTCTCCGTCGTTTTAATCCATCCAATGGTGTATGGACTAAGATGTTTCTCAATTGTTAGTCCCTGGGTATCCAACACCTTTTTGCCTATTATGTTCTTGCAGCTCCCACCATCAATAATGACATCAAATAATCTGTTATTAATAGTGTACCTGGTTTGGAACAATTGGTGGCACTGCATTTTGTCTTCTTGCTTTGGTGCCAAAATCATTCTTCTTACTACATAATTCCGCACCTGTGCCTCATCATCCTCCTTGTGCTTTTCATCTTCTCCATCTGGACCATAGCAAAATTCTTCTTCTTCTTCTTCTTCTTCTTCTTATTCTTCCTCTTCTCTTTCCAAGATATTCACGGCTTTTCTACATGGGCAATCACTAAAATGATGACCTAGTTGGTTGCACTTGAAACACTTCCCAAGTATCATCTTTCTTGCCCATCCTTCCCCTCATTCATAGGCTTCTTTCTAGCAATTGTAACTTCTCTTTGTAGATCTTCCTTGTATCGATCATTATGGCTGTTAAACTCCATAACTGGTTTACTTCTTTCTCCAGTAGCTCGATAAGTTTCAAAAGTCTTCCGAGTCCTTTCTTACAACGTCAGTTTTGCCTTTATTACCATATTTCATGTTTCTGACAAGGTCTGCAACACTTGCACACCAATTTTATCTATGATTATTGGTTTCAAGCCCTCTAAGTACCTTACCAATTGTTGGCCCTTTGTCTCCCTAAGGTTGTCTCTCTCTTCCAGTTGCATGAATTCTACAGTGAATTCATGCACAATCTTCTCACCTGATTGACAGCGCTAGTATTGTTGGAATAGGATTTGGTCATAGTCAGGAGGAAGAAAATCCTTTATCAGCAGTTGTTTCATCCTGTACTAGGTTTGAACAGGTGTCTTTCCTTTGCGATTTCTTCTTGCCTATAATCTTTCCCACCATGAAGAAGCAACGCCTTTCAATCTACAAGCTACCGGCCGCACTCCCTTCCCTTCTGAAATCTCCATGTAATTGAAAAATCTTTCTATTTCAGCAATCCAATCCAAAAAAATCCTCAATATTTAAATTTTCATTGAAACAAGGAATATCTACCTTTAACAAAAATCACTGGTATCCCTATCATCATAATTATTGGCTCTTCTTCTCTGACCAACGTTTTTGATTGATTCAGCAAATCCATAATCTTCATCGTTGTTAGTCTTCTACATAAACCTAACATCTTCGTGCAAGAATAGGTCTGTCAACAAGGTGACCATGAGTTGCTTCTTCTCCTGGTCGCTTATCTTCATTCTTGTTTCTGTTTGTGTCAATTCTTAGAGCATCAAGTTAATCTACAATTTCTTTTAAATGTTGTTCCAAACGTTGAAATCTGAGATCCATTCTCTTCTCCAAGGCCCTTAACACTACCCCATGATCTTACTCTCATGGGGCCTTAGCTCTCTAATCACCATCAAGAGGGCCGCGCTAATAACTCTTTTGTCTACCATCTAAACAAACGTTTATCCTACTCTAATATCACCTGATAGAACGTATAACATGACAAAATAAAGAAAACACTTGACTGTTAGAAATAGGAGAAATAAATCTGTATCATATCTTTTACATGTGTGGTACAACTCCATTTATAGGGTTAGAAATTTACACCATAGAAAAGATTACATTTGTCCTAAACTAGGAAAGATAGACTGTACAGAAAAATAGGAAAGTATTCAAAAAAATAGGCTGGTAATTACTCTTTAAAATCAGTCTCTAAACTAGATATGATTTGGCCAATCAATCTCTTAAATTAAGGAATGATTCCAGTTAAACATTCCTTATATTTCTAGTCGAGAATCAACACTCCCCCCTCAAGCTAGTGAATGAATGTCTTTCCTTCCCAGCTTGCACAATAACTCCTCAAATCTTCTTGTAGGCAGTCCCTTTGTCAATACATCAGCCAACTAGTTTTCGAATGGGATAAAGGAAATACAAATTAGTCTAGCTTCCAACTTCTCCTTTACAAAATGTCGATCTATCTCAATATGTTTTGTTCTATCATGTTGCACTGGATTTTGTGCAATATTAATAGCTGACTTGTTGTCACAAAACAGCTTGATTGGTCCACTTCTAGCATGCCTTGGGTCATTTAAAACAATCTTTTGCCACAATAATTGACACATTCCAAGGGCTATAGCTCAAAATTCTACCTCAGCACTGGCTTTGCAACGATGTTCTGCTTTTTAATTCTCTAATACACTAGATTCTCTCCTAGAAACACACATAACCAGTCATAGATTGTCTATCAACTAGAGAACCTGCATAGTTTGCATATCCTACAATAGCTAGGTCATTCCCTGATCTGAACATAATTCCTTTCTTAGGTGTGGACTTGGACTTTAGATAACATAGAGTTCTTCTAACTGCCTGCATGTGTTCTTCATTTGGATTGTGCATAAATTGATTGACTAGGGTGACAGCAAATGCAATGTCAGGTCTAGTATGAGATAGGTATATTAGGTAACCAACCAACCGTTGATACCTTCCTTTGTCCATTAGCTGACAGTTGGGATACTCACCTATTTTGAGATTTGGTTCCACTAGTGTGCTAGCTACTTTTCCACTTAACAACCCTGTTTCTTTCAATAATTCTATGATATACTTCCTTTGGGAAAGGAAGATTCCTTCTTTGGAGTAGGCTACTTCTACTCCCAAAAAATACTTGAGTTTACCAAGATTCTTAATCTCAAATTCTCTTGCAAGGCTTTCTTTTATCTATTGTTTCTCTAGAGCATCATTTCTAGTCCCTATGATATCATCCACATCCATAAGCAGAGTTGTAACCTTCCCTTCTATTGAATGTTTAATAAAGAGGGTATGATCTCCTCTACTTTATCGGCATCCCATCTTTCTCATAACTTTAGTAAATCTATCAAACCATGCATTGGGAGACTGTTTAAGCCCATAGAGATCCTTTTTTAGCCTGCACATCCTACCTGAAACTTCGTTATTAAACCCTGGTAGTGGCTCCATAAAAACTTCCTCTTCTAAATCTCTAGGAGGAAGGCATTTTTAACATCAAACTGCTATGATTGCCAACCACAACATGCAACCAATGATAGGAGAATCCAAACAGTTGTCATCTTTGCCATTGGTGCAAAGGTCTCCAAATAATCTATTCCATAGGTTTGTGTGTACTCCTTAGCAACCAACCATGCCTTATATCTCTCCAATGTTCCATTTGCCTTATATTTAAGTTAAACATCCATCTATAGCCCCAGGTCTTACTCTCTTTGGTCTAGGCACCATATCCCAAATTTGGTTATTTTCTAAAGTTCTCGTCTCTTTTTGCATGGCCTGTGTCCAATTCTAATCCTTTAATGCATCTTCAATTGTTTTAGGAATGACAATGGAATTAAGAGAGGACAAGAAGCTTTTATGTTGGGGTGAGAGCTAATGATAGGAAATGTAATTGGCTAGTGGATGTTGTGTACATCATCTAGTCCCCTTTCTAATAAGAATAGGTAAATCCAAATCATTGGGAATAGAATTGGAATGAGTAGGTGAGTGAGGAATTTCAATACCTAGACTAGAAGCAGATGTTGGCCCAAGTTGGGAATCCGAAATGGGCTGAGATCTTCTCTTGAAGACGTAGGGAGAGCCTTTAAATTTGATAGTAGGTGGTAGCAATGGCTGTGTTGTAGAGGAGTCACCCTATTCTTGTGTGTCCTGCTCACCAAAACCTGAAATTGAGGAATCAAGAATAGGAGGGTTTGAGGCAAACTCAGGTTGAGGTTTAGCTTTGGTGGCTCTGTTTCTGACTATCTCAAAGAGGCCAAATCCAAAGTGGGAAGGTCACCATTGACAGTCTCCCCTTGGTGACCAGAAAGAGAAAAATAAAAAAAAGGTTGAGTTTTAATGAAAGTAACATTCTTGGACACACAAAGTTTTCGAGAAGGACGATAATAGCATTTGTATCCCTTCTTGGGTGGGAGAGTAGTCAAGAAAGATGCACTTAAGGGCCCAAGGATCAAATTTGTCTCTATGTTGTTTAGGAATATGAACAAAGGACACAACCAAAAATTTTAAGAGGAAGAGATATATGAAGACTGACATCCGAAAAGTGAGAAGAAAGACACTACAATGGACTTTGGTTTTGGAGAAGCTAAGAAGGAACTCAATTAACAAGGTGGGCAACAGTTAAAACTACTGCCCCCCCCCCCCCCCCCCCAAAAAAAAAAAAAAAAAAAATTTGGGAACATGATGATGATGCAGGAGGGCTCAAGTAACATTGAGTAAATGTCTCATTTTTTTTTTTTTTTTAGAAACCCTGTTTTGTTGAGGGGTATCAATGCAGGAGGATTCATGAACAATGCATTCTTTCTAAACGAAATGATGAATATGTTGATTAAAATAGTCATTTGCATTATTAGTACGAAATCTCCTACTAAGGGACCCAAACTGGGCAAAGATCATCTTTTGGAACAATGGTAGAATTGTACTAATGGCTGCCTTATTTTTTAAGAGATACATCCATGTCATCTGAGTACGATCATCAATAAATGAAATGAACCATCTAGTCTTAGAACAATTAGGGACCCTAGATGGTCCCCAAACATTAGAATGCACTAAAGAAAAAGGAATGGAAGAAAGTTTATTACCAATTGGATAGGACACTCGGTGATGTTTGGAGAATTCACAAACATCACAATGAAAGCTAGTAACATGTAAACCCTTAAACAAAGAAGGAAACATAGTTTGCAGCAGATAGAAAGGAGGATGTCCTAAATGAAAATGATGGAGCAAGATTTTAGTTATGGTAGGTGTAGTTTGTGATGAGCAGGCAAGAATAGACTGGTCCCCTTTAGAGAACCACAACCCCTTCTTAGATGGTATAGCCCATTCTGTTCCTTAGTAGCCCTAATCATCTTCCCCGAGCCTAGTTCCTAAAAAAACACAATCATGGGGTGAGAAAATAACACGACAATTAAGATTTTTGGTTAGCTGGTGAATAGAAATAAGATTGGTAGAAAGGTTAGGGACATGAAGAACATTTTGAACAGTGAGTGATGCATTGAGTATAGCACTTCCCTAACATGCTATAGGAATTGTGTGACCATTGGCTACAACTATTCTTTTGGAAATAGACATAGGTTTATAGGTTTAAAAAACAGTTGAGTCATAAGTCATGTGATCAGTAGCTCCTAAATTCAAAATCCATAAGCCATTTCCAATAGTTTCTGAAGCATTATAATTCTCAGAATTAAGACATGTACCTGTCTGTGCGAGAGAGTAAGAACCATTTTGAATAGTTTTCAAGAATGATTTCAGCTTACTGATTTCTTCTGCATTGAGTTCGCCCAATTTAGAAGTTGCAAAAGAATCTTTTTCTTTTTTTTGGGGGGGGGTGGGGGGTGGGGGGGGGTTATCTTAGGTTCCTTGGTTGTTAGATGGGCTTGATTTCTAGGCTGTAGATTCTAGATGCCTCCCATCCTGTTTAAAACATTCTTCTTTCCATGAAGCTTGAAACATGTCTCTCTAGTGTGCTTTGGTTTTTTGTAGTATGAACACCACAAACCTTCCTGCCTTCGTTGTTGTTGTCTAGGGTGAGAGTCATTTCTTCCTTGTTGGAAATCATAGCTGACCCCTCAGGATTAGGTTCATCAAGCATAGCTATTTTCTATGTTCTTCATTGCGGATCATAGAAAAAACCTCATTCAAGGATGGAAGTTTTTCCTTGCCAAGGATTTAAACCCTCACTCGATCATACTCAGGATTGAGACCAGCCAAGAACTCCACAATCCTATCCCTTTCAAGTATGGAAGAATGGTAGCATCTTCATCTTAACTACACAACATCTTTATGTCTTGATAGTGATCTAACTCAAGCTAATAACCATCCATTCTATTGCAATAATCAATCACCGACGAAGATCCCTGTTTGGTACTGCTTATAAGATGATTAAATAAAAATTATTAAAATAAAATATAAAAGGGACGCCCTGCGTTATTATATCTCAATTTTTATACTTGTTTTAATTTTAAATGGGTAATTGGGACCCATTGTGGGACTTGATCAATATGAGATTAATGTCCTCCATCTTTTATTTTGATCAAATTTTAGCCTATGAGGCATGGATGAAATGGAAGTTCTTAGCATAAAAAGGGCAAGCAAGACCAATAAAACTTGTTAGGAAATCCTTAGACATGACCTAGGATATAATACCCTTATAAAGAATATGGCCATGGACAAAGATGAATGGATGTCTGTAGTAGGGTTGGGGCTTGCGATTGTTATTGTATCTTACCACCCTAAAACTTGAATTTCCATAAAAGCCCCTATGAGCTGGAGCTACCCCTTTTTGTAGTGCATTGTTGACTTTGACCCAAAAGATATTGAGGAATGAGCTAAATTTGCCTGATATAAGATGTGGGAATCAGATATACACTGGTATAGTTGTGTGTAAACAACCTATTCTTTCTTAACCATTAATTTACACTTAAATATTTGCAGATAAAAGTTACACTGATCGATCAACTCTATTTGCAGAGGCTGTTTTTCTCTTCTTTTTTTCTGTGCTTTTTAAGTTTCCTTTTTCCACCTTCTGTAGAATTAAATCAATTGAGCTAGCAAATAATTACAGTTGACTTTCATCTGAATGAATATGCTCATTGAAAAATGCACTTTTACCTGAATTGTTGTACAGAATTTCCCACCAAAATAGGTGATTTACGGTTTAGAGTGATAGTGGCACTCTTGAAAATATAAGCCTTCTGATGGTTCTTTATTTTCAGTCATAGAATCCAAGTTTGTATAATAATCTTGTATAAAAGTTTGGTATAAATTCCATTTGGATGGGGCAAATGGTCTCATTTATAATGGGTTAAGATATGATTACCCTGTGCTTCCATTTATAATGGGTACATGATTGGCTGCAATCATTTAATGATGAACTTCACCACTTTTAACTCTTTGAAAGAAGATGGGTTGCTCTGATTTCTGAAGAGTCTTGTTCCTATCAATAGTTGAAATTCTTCAGATGTCTGCAAAATTGAATGCTGAGCCTTTTTTTTCTTTGTATAATTCCATTTGTTACTCATGCTGGATGCAGGAACAACTTTAGCCAATATTTTTCTCCACATTCACACTTTATTTTTCTGTTTCAGATCGACTAGCAACGGGCATAACTATTGCAGATATTGATTTCACATTGATTGATTCTGTTAGAGCAAAGATGCCAATTTCCAAGGTGAAAATGGTCCCTGAACATGAACTACATTTTTTATAGGATGTCCATATTGGTCCTAGTTGCCTTTATTTTTCTTGACTTACGTTTCCATAATCCTGTTTTCTAATGCATATAGCTTGGCAATTCCTGTTTATTTAATTCTTCTCATATTCACAGTATTCTCATGCAGTTCTAATGTCCTCTTTTCTTACATCAACCAACTTAAATTATGGGTTCAGCGCAGGGGACGATAGTTTTCCAAAGTATATATGCATAGTGTATCCCGCATGCATGGTTGCATCTTCAGTTTTGATGATACTCTTGTTGCTTGAAATCTATTTCATCTCCATCCTTCTACTAGCTATCTTTTCCTCGAGTCCAATATGGCTAATAAGTAATTATGGTAGGTTGTGTGAGCATTTGCTCCTATTAGAGCGAGATTGGGTTCCCTAGCATACAGGACATTGCCCAGTGTCGGTCCCTGTTTATTTTAGGTGATGCTTTGGGTAAGATTAATATTATACTATGGCCTGACTCAGTGTTGGTTCCCATGTAGCGGGTGATGGGTTTGGTAAGGCTGAAGATAGGCGTAACATTGACAATATTCGTCCTTAAACCTGGTTCTCATTCTTTAGTTTTTATCATATATGTCAAGTAATGCTGCAAACACAATGCATATTTATATGCATGGTCTTCAGCAACATGATAATATCCCCTTGCACAACGCTTCTCGTTTTTTTCTCATTTGTCTTCTAACTTGCTCTCGCTTATACTAATACGGAAGCTTCTTGAGATTGAAATTTGGTTGAAATTCAACCAAGTTTCATGACAGTTAGGAGGGATATAGAAACTAGTCCTTTATACTTGTAATTTTGCTGTTACTATATTTATTTGATTTCATGAATCAGTGCAGCCATGAATAGTTAGCTCTTTCCTGTATTTTGACATCCATTTCCTTTCTCAGCAGCGGAAGCCTGTAGATTTCTGGAAGTCAGCATCTCTATGAATTTAAAAGGGTGGTGTGTTCTAATTGCCCCTTAATTTGTTACCCAGATAAGAAAGGGATCAAAGCCACCATTTTCCTTGCATGCATATACATATATATATGTATATGTGCATGCTTTCATTGTGTCCACTTCCTATAATTATTAGAAGAAAATATTTTCAACTGTGATTAAAATGCATTCTGTTGGATGGTCTCTTCTCAGCCATCATTAGTATCCATCTGGGGCTGGGGGGTGGGTGTAGGATGGAAGATCAAGCGGGTTAATATTTCAATATTTGAATAATTATTTTTAAAGTAGTCTCCTAATATGTCTTGGTGTTCAAATCTCCAAAATTTATAGAATTTTACTTTTATTGAGGGGTCAATATTCGTATTAGTCTCTTCTGTACAAGTCTCTAAAATGACCTTTTTTTTTTTTTTTTTTGTGATGTTTGAGCTATGTCCTATCTTTTTTGTAGTGGCCTTGTAGTCTTTTGTGTTATTAATTTTTTATTGTCTTGTATTGTTGCTTGGGGTATGCCTGACATGGTTGTTGAATTGATAAAAAGAAAAAGTAAAAAGTCTATTCTACCCTTGTATTGGCCCTCACCCTCACATAAATAATATTTACAATATGATCAAATAGATACATACACAGTAGAGATGGCAAACGGGCCGGGCCGGCCCGCCACCAAGTGGCCCGCGGGCCAAATTGGCCCGCTTAAAAACAGGCCAGCAGATTGCTGGCCCTAGCTCGGCCCTACATGGGCCTGCGAGCCAAACGGGCCAGCCCAGCCCGCCCAGATGAAGATGAAGAAAAACAATGACAAGGGTGAGCGTGAGGGGCGTGGGCGAGGGCGAGAGCGAGGCCAAGAGCAAGGGGTGCAGGCGAGGGCGAGGGCAAGACGAGGGTGAGAGCGAGGGCGACAGAGGGCGAGGGCAAGACAGAGGGTGAGGGCGAGAGGCGAGGCTGAGAGCGAGGGCGAGACAGAGGGCGAGAGGCGAGGTTGAGAGCGAGGGACGCGGGCTGTTTGGGGGGGGAGGGGGGGTGTGGCCGATTAGCGGGCCAGGCCAAATCGGTCCAGCCTTAAATGGGCCAGCAAAATGCTGGCCCTAACCCGATGCCGGGCTTGGCCCCAACGGGCCAGCCTGTTGGGTCAAGTCCATTTTGCCATCTCTAATACACAGTATGGGTTTAAAACCTTTCCTAGATTTTTTTTATGGTTATTTTATATCTTTAATGTTCTATAATTGATTATGGACATATTTTGTCCCCTCTTTTTAACATCCTGTCTTTTAATTGGCTGTTTATTAGGAGGTTTAAATTAATGTTTTTTCCTTGAATATATATATATATATATATAACAGTGGCTTAAGCATGTGCAAGCAATTAGTAAGGTTAAGTGAACATGCAAAAGGGCTATTATGTAAGATTGTGTTTGGATAAAAATAATTAAATGATATCATTTAAAATAACACTTATTATATTTCAAATTATTCTTGGTTATTAATTTTGAGAGGGTCATTTGAATCTATTATTTGTTATTTAGAGTTTAAAATTTAAATTTTATTATTTGGTTACATAATTATTGGCATAATTTGAGTTTAGATTCAAATTTACTTTAAATTTTGAACTCAATAAATACAAAAATTTACTTTAATTTGAAATCCTTTTTTAAATGTGACCCTACTTTTTGGGTCCAAACCTATCTAAGATTTAGACCCAAATTTAAATGTTTTTAATTTTAAATTTTAATTAACAAATAATAGAGTAAGATGACCTTCCAAATTAAGAATCAAGAATAATTTGAAATATAATAAGTGTTATTTTAAATGATATCATTTCATTATTTTTAAGTTTTAAATTTTAAATTCCAAATGATCATATGACCCTATTTGAACACAACCTAACACCATTGATATGCACAATTTGGTCAATATAAGTTAGTGAGTTACCATTAATTAAAATTTTGTAGTGTCAAAAAAATATTATTATGTCTGATCAAATAAATTTGCAAATATTTGTATTATTTTTTATTTTTGTTTTCACTTTTCAATCTCACTCAATGTTTTGCTTATGCTAATGTTCAACAAACAATCATTGATTTGTTACTCATTAGAGATGTCAAGCGAGTTGATTTAGTTTGACTTGAACGAACATATAACTTGATAGACCGAGCTAATTCAATGGTCGTGGGTCTCGACTCTAATTTTATTTTATTTTTTAAATTATAATATATTTTGTACTTCAAAATAATTTTATCTTAAAATTAAAATAAATATGTTGTATATCTGAATCAATTAAGTTTTTAGCCACATAGTTATGTTCTAACTTCTAAGCCAATTGCTATCAAAATCAATTTTGTAAATTCCACCAAGTTATTATTTCTACTAATTAGGGCAGGGCAAGGTGGTCGTGTGCTACTCAACATGTTCGACATCTCTACCTTTTATTCATAGATCAACATTCAATCTATTGTTTATTATTTGATTTACTGTTTACCCTCAAACCAATTTATTTTACACCAAATAACACGTTTAACTTTTACTTTTAAAATTCTAAAAACTAACAGTATTATGGAACAATATCGAGTTTTGGGTTATATAAATCATGGAGAAAATAGAAAAGAAAACTCAAATCATCCATCATGTGAGATAGATACAATCTGTATCATGAACTGCTACTCCCTGCTTCACTGATCTCACCAAGGAAGGAGAGCACCTCTGATTCCATCCCCCCCAAATGTCACTTATTTGAGTAGTAAAGAAGAAAGAAGACTCAGCCTCACCAGAAAATGTTATGATTAGGAAAATGTTATAGCTATCCCTTGAGTTACCTTTTGAGCTATCAAATATGTATCAAATGACAAAAATATCCCTAAGTTAATGCATGAGGTGAGGTGGTGAGGTGCGTGGGAGGCGGTAAGACGTTGTGAGGCAAGACGGTAAAATGCAAGGGGTATTTTTACCATTTAATATTCCTTTAATAGCCCAAAGGATACCCCTAACATGGTTGTTATGGTTATGATTATGATTATGAAGCACCCACTAGCCCTACCCCTTTAGCCGAGAATAAATCAACTACTAGATTTTAAGTTCGAATTTTGAGCACATATATATTGGTTATCCCCAAATACAGCTTAATCTAAGTCATATTTCAATCTAGGTTCAATAACTTCTAGTTTAGTAAAAAAAAAAAAATGAAAATTTTAACTAAAGTAAGTTTGAATTAGGGATAATGCTATTATACTAAGTGGATGAGTGCCTTGCAATCAGCTCTATAGAGTTAGGTCAAATCACCCACCTTGCATGGGTGCTCCAAAAATTCGGTCCAATCTACATCTCCCACTCGCACATGGTAAGAGTGAGACAACTCATCTTGTAGTTTTACATAGGTTCTCTTCCTTTTTCTCAACTTCATAATCATGAGACGGTTGTGCGATAGTGAATAGATCTACAATTTGACAGCGTAACAATGCTCTTTTTAAGGACAATGTAGAGATTAGTACCCATGAGAAAAAATTATATATAAATATATATATATCAATACTCTAGAAATAATTTTTTAAAAGAAAATGCAACACTTTGTGGTTTATGCAAGAGTTTTAGTTGATTTTTAAAACTTTTTTGAAAATAACATTAAAATGGCAGCGAAAGAAAACAAAATTACTTTACAAGATCCAGTATCTAACAATCTTATGTAAAAAATTAAAAAAAAATCATTATAAAATTAAAACTAAACAAAAAAAAAATAGTATTTGTTAAAAAAAATCAAATTTTTATTATAAAATTAAAATAAAGTCAAAAAAATTAGTATTTTTTGTAATTTACCCTTTTATGGTATATATAAGTATGGAGACATATCTGACATATTATTTTTCTTTTATAAAAAAATATTATTTTTGTATGTAACTTTACCATCGCTTTACAAAAATATGAGACAATATTTTTGCATGCAACCTTACTATTGCTTTAAAGAAAAATATTTTTATAATTTAAATCTGTATCTTTATAGATCAGAAAAGAGCAACCTTATTATTCTACCCAAGTCAATATATATATATATATAATATTCTATATACAAGCTAAAGAAATATATATTTCAATTGTTTTAATTACTAGTCATGAAAGCAATTTTAGGTTTTATGAAACGACAAAGTTAGAAAATGAGAAAGCGATGACTTAAAGTTGGCAAAATTCATCCTCAATGGTGGCTCAAGTAATGATCTATCTCTCGTGATAAATAAAAGATCATGAATTTAAAACTTTTCATTTATTGTGTAAACATTTCTTGTAATTTTTTATGTACTAAAAAATTAGCATAATTCTCATAAGTCAACCTTACATGAAAAAATAAGCCCAATAATCATATGATAATAGAAATTTTGTGTTTGTTTGTTATTATTGTATTGTGAAAATAATGTTAAAAAATAATATTTGATAACCAAATGTGGTGTTGTGCCTATTATATTAAAAAAAGTAATAAATACTCACTAAATACTGCTTCGCTTTTTAAAAAAAGAAACAAAGGACCTGTGCTTTTAAACAACTTAACTAGTCATTTTAGATAAGCAGCTGTGATTTAAAAATAAAGTCATACTTACACCAAATACTACTTTTTTAAACCTTAAAGAAAATAAAGAGAACAGTTATACTTTCAAAGCACAACAATACCAAAAAAGCTCATAGTCTTTCCCTATCACAACATTTGACAAAACTATTTTCATTCTCACACAGCAAACCAAGAAAACTTTGAGGCCTATTACAAAAGAATTACTGTACTTGTCACACTCCATAATCATCAAACTATCACACAGAAGAAAGAAACAAACTAGGGGCAATCCAAAATGTTTACAAGTATAAACAGTCTTCACCATTTTGTCAAAAACCAGGTTTTCATAAATCATTATTGCAGCCGGAATTCTGGCATGGCTTCTGGGATGGCAAGAAGATCAAAAGGTTTGCTTAGTGAGTCCTTCAGGATAGAGATCTGACCTTCTTTCAGGAGTACATCTTCGTCGAGCTCCTCTATCTTCTTCTTCAATTGGTTAACCTCAGAGTTCAACAGCATGTTGGTCTCGCTGTACTTTTTTATCTCCTCCCACATCAAGTCTCGCTCCTCAGAAACTTTTGGCAGTATTCCTTTCAGAATAGTTAGTTCCTTTGAACATTCATGGAGATCATTTTGAAGCCGATTAATGTTCTCATCCTTCTTTAACATCTATTTGACAGGAGCATGAAGTTTGAAGGTTAGAACTGAAGAGATTCTGCTTAAAACTGGAGCAACTGTTTCAACTATCAATCTAAATGGTTCATACTTCAGAATCCATCAGCTCAAAATGGAATACACATCGAGGCACGAAACGATATTCTAAGGATTTGTATCATCATTCATTTGTAAACAGTATAATGTCAAAATCTAATTTTCTATCTGAGCAACTAAAGTTATAACTTCTTCAAATACTGATTTAAGCATTAGAAAATATACTACTGAATGATGAATGAAGTATTTCCAAGCATGTACTCCAAGTTCAAGATATACAGGACCATTTTGAGCCTTAATTGTCACACTTATCCACACACACAAAAAAAAAAGATGGTAGTGAAAAAAGCATAATTTTAAGCGTCGTCTCTTGCATGCATCATTGCATCTCTTTAAGACTCTCAATGTCATGCAATTGCTTCAACTAGTATCACTACGAATCCATCCTAATTCGGAATGAATTCTCTAAAAGCATATCACTTTTCCTTTGGCTTGTTTTTAACAATACACCTAGTGATGCAAAACATATTTTACTACTATCTACTTGAAATTTTCCTTAGAATGAAAAGAGTAAATATTATGAACAACATTCATAGAGTAAGCAGTTTTGGCATGACAAACTGTGAAAAGGAGTATTAATCCCCCTATAGATATGTTTCTATATATGTTCATTTGAATTGCATCATGCTTAATTGGATACACTCTAATAATTGATAGAAAAATGCTCTTGCATTTAGCAGTTTGCAACAAATTCTAGCAATGCGATATTGCATACCATCTTTCAGTTCATTTTCTTCATTCTAGAAAAATATGCTTTTCAAAATAATGCTGCTTGTACTCATTGACAGCCACTCGCCTAGGGCCCTAGGCATTGTCGACTGGCTTCTATTTCTAGCTTCTGCAACTGTCTTGACAGTCATATTACCATCCTTACTCTTACGAATGGTTCTCCCAAGTAACACTACTACTTCACTATGTAAGTACTTATTAATGAAAAAGACACTCCAGAAGCACTCTTAAAAACAACTCCATCTCCCTCAATTTCCCAGGAGACCACTTAAATCTAAAATCTAGAGTATTTCTTATAGTTCATTTACCTTTAAACAAATAAAACTGATCACTTTTGATATTCCTGTATTAATTGCTATTCCCCCTTCAACTCCCATACAAAAACAAGAAATCAAATTCAATTTCTCTGAAACAGCATTGATATTAATATCCTTCTTCATAATAGTTCACAGTTTAGCCAAAAACTAATCTTCTCAACTAATATAAGAAGAGAACGAATCAACAAACACCACGGATCCCTCTCTCCAAGAATGCTCAATGACTGCTCAATTCTTGCACTCATGTGGGTGTAACTACATATAACATAAAGTAAGTTAATATAATAGTCGAGATTATGACATTTTAGGACTACCTGGAGTTCAAGATCTTTCATTTGATGGTTCATGCAGGAGAGGTTATCCAATGCATTTTGGACTTCACACCTGAGAACATCATTGCCTCTAACAGAAGCTGCCAGCTCAGCTTGCAATTGCTCCACCTCTACCTCTTTGGAGTACAACTTTTCTCGTAACACACTTGTTAGTAAAGTTTCTGCTTTAAGCTCTGATCTTACCATGTCCTATATAAGTGGAATTAAAACGTCAGATTCTCCATAGATACAGGAAACCAACATATTTAAATACTCAATTTGAAAGAATGCAATCATAGAAGATAGAAACACAATTGTTTTAATTAGTACCTCTGAGCTCTGATCAAAAGATTTCCCTGATTTATCCCCCGAGCAGCATGAATGACATTTCACAAGAACTGGGTTGGATTTCTCATTTAGCACAGCAGAAATTGTCTGTAAACTCCTCGTTAGTCTTTCAGTTCCCCTCTTGAAGCCCTGGATTTTCATCTCAGATTCAATTACAAATTGTTCATCTAAACCATTCCTTATAGATTCAGTAGCTTGCTTAGTTTCTACTGTTTGGCCTACTTTCACTTTGATGAATTCCAGTAACTTTGTACAAAGTTGGCTGCTTTCATTAAGCAACAATAGCCCCTGATTTTGCATGCAGTAAACATGGTTCAACAGTTCTTGATCTAGCTTGAAAGTTGAAAAGCCACCTTCCTGTCCACTGACTTTTAGACGGTGTAATAACATTATATTCTCATGCCGAAGAGAATCAACCTCAAGCCTATAAGATTCCACTTCCTTCCTCAAAGCCTGCTCCACTCCCGTCAACCTTATTTGCTCCATTTGAAGCTTCTTCAACTGCTTATCAAAGTTCTCTAGAGAAGCCTTTTTTTCAACTTCCTCTATGAGTCCTTTTCGAAACCCTTCAATTGTCTTCTCTTGTTCATTGCATGTTCTTAGTAACCTTGTAATAGATATATGCAAATCCTTGCTTTCTTTTTCCTTCTCTTCATAATTTCTTTTGATGTAATCTCTATCTTCTTCTGCTGCTCTACACTTATCCTGTAACTCGGAAAGATTTTGTCGAAGATGTTGATTCTCATTGCTTACTTCCTCCACTCTCATTGTTAGTTCCTTGAGTTGCACCTCTGTACCGGTGACTCTGCTCCTGCTCTCTATTTCCCTCTCACTTAAAGAAGACACATCCCTTTGGAGTGAGACATTCTGTTCTGCAAGCTCCCTTACTCGCTCACGAAGCCTATGCTCTTCTGCCTGGTATTTCTCAAGCTTGAAGGACCAATCACTTGATCTTCTGTCCAACTCCTTCTCTAATGCTGACTGCAACTCATTCTTTTCCTTCTCTAGTCTTCGGGTACGTGAATCTAACTCTTCCCTGACCAGTCTGAGTTCTTCTCTGGCAGAAGCCCTCTCAGCAAGCTGAGCCCTATGAGCAGCTGAAATCTCAAGTGCCATGCTTAATCTCTCCCCAGATAAGTTTCTAATGGTTTGAATCAATGCTGGCATACTGAAACCAATGCCCTGAAGAAAGTCCTCTTGCTCCAGCTCTTCTGAAAGTAACAAGACCCGCTCCTCAGCTTCCTTGGATTTTCTAAGTAGTTCCTCATCTAGAACCCCTTCAGCCTCAATAGAGTTCACAACTTCATAATTATCATGAGCTAAATGGTTGTGTTCCTCAAAATCTGAGAGTTCTTCATGGTGATACCCACTGGTGGTTTCATTAGGCCCATCTAGTGGACAACTGTTATGTGAAACCCCATCTGCCCTTAAACTACAGCATCTATTCATGGATCCAGTATAGATATCTTCAATCGTGATTGGTATGTCAGGATCAGATTCCTTTGAACTTATTTTTGGTAAAGCACGGGACTGAGAGAGTCTCTCAATGACATGCTTTGCAAGTCTCCGAGGTGATTCATGCCCAAATCCATTCTCAACCCAATCTCTAGACGAAAGGTGAAATCGATTTCCCTTAGTTTCCCTAAACGAATGAAAGTTGGATTTGTTTTTCATGCTATCAGTTGGTGAAGCAGGAGCTGTATACTGAACTCGTGGGGGACGCTTCCCTACACGATTTCCATTTCCAGTGTGATCTCTCTGGGAAGGAACATTCTTCACTTCACGCCTTTCTTGTTCTTGTTCTCCATCAATATAACGGTCCACAACTTGATTTGAGAAATTACTAGAGCAATATGAAGAGCTCTCCGAGGAGTCACAGTGACCTCTAGAAGATGTAGAAGAACCAGGCTTCTCTGCCACACATCCATTTTGGACAAGAACCTTCTCATAGCATTTTGGCCTAGATTGTCTCTCAGGAGTAAGGGAACGCCAACTAACAGAAACCAGAGTGCTATGAAATTAGTTACAAGAAGCAATTCCATATCTATGTGCATAAGGAGTAATGACTTAGTTAGAAAATAAGATTTAATCAAACTTAATGTTTTCAAAAATAGCCCATACCGAGATGAACGTTGATCTGACTGCTTGTGTGAAATATCGTTGCCACCACAAGGAGACCCATTGTGATCAAAGCAAGTCAAATTACCTTGTCCTAGCAGACCTTCATGTAACACTGCTGAGGAGAATGAAAGGCTCCTTCTAAGACATGGGGTGTTACCAGAGGTCTGGTTTTCAAATACTTGTTTTCTATTTTTGGATAAGCCTCTGGGACTTCTGAAACTATTCTCAGCTTTGTTGGTAGCTTGAGCATTCACTCCGTTATTTGATGGATTCTCCCAGTAAGGCTGCTTACCCTTTGATGGCGATGGAGCTGGATTGTTGTTTCCACTGCTAGACGCAGATCTGAAAAAGAAGAGCTTCTTCATCTGTATGAGCTCAACCGGGGTTGCCGACTGAAGCACATAAGAAATATTTACAACTGCCCTTCAGTTCTAATCTTCTGTGAGTGGTTCACTAGCTCTGTCAAGGAAATTTTCACCGAACCTGTAGCAGAAATTAAAAAATGAAAATCTAAAGGTTGTGAGATCGTTTGGGAGAGTTCAAGCATTGATGGATGAACAGAAGTGTAGGAATCATGTTTCAGCCTAAATTACAATATTGCACGGTTTCAGGTATTAAATGAGAAATTGCTAGTTAAAAAATCAACAAACTGGATGAACCAAGTTAGGGAATCATGATCCAGACCAGAAACATTGTTCTGGTTCCTGATTTAGGGCATTAAAATATCAAATAGATGTTAGGCAAACGCAAATGAAAAAGGAAAAGAAAAAACTTGAGATGATAATCAATACGAGAGCACTCAGTCATAGGACCAGATAAAATATGCTGCAATTTCAGAAAAGTACGTTTATAACAGAAAATTTTGAATTCAGCATAGTTAATTTGAAACAAATAAGACTATTGTTAAGCCTAAACAGTTTTAGCCATTGAACCATCTTCATTCAACAAAATTACTTCACAACCTTCAGTACCAAAAACAAGAATCCTAAACAAGTTCCCCACAGTGTCCAAACAAGAACACATAGCAATTGCAGAGTAGATACCTCGAGTTGATAAATGCTTGAAGCAAATTGTAAAGAGGCAGAACACCAAGCAATAAGATTTATCAAACTTGGGCATCAGCCAAAAGTAAACAAGCTTTAGAAATATTGGAAAGAAAAAGAGGGCCTTTCAAGAACTAAACAACAGAGCAAAGGCTTATTAACACCCTGATGCCTTTACAGCCCTAACCCACCCTTCCCCATTACACATAATTATTCCAATAAATAAAAAATCAAAGTTGATGGGCATTAGTACAAATATGAACATCAAGGTCAGTTGAAAACATATATTATGGATTTCAGTGAGGGAGGAGGAAGTGTGCAGCATTGATTTCAGCATCCTTATCTGTTGCAGAAATCATGAAACCCCAAAAAGAATCAAACAATGTGATTCTGACCCATAATTGAAAAACTTTTTAGTGTCAGGCTTTCTGATTAACATGATATTAATCAGGCAGGGGAAAGACCATACTGCCCCTCACCTTTTCTAATGCTCCTGTTTCTTTAACACCACAAAATCTAAGACCCTTTTTTAAATCTGAAAACCAAAGCTCTTTACCTAAAAATTCAACAACCACCACTTTTTAATCTAACGCAAAAAAAATCTCAAGAAATCCCCCCAAACCCATTTTCCACTTCATTGTCTATGGAATCAATCTCGCTCAAATTGGGGAATGAATGAAGGAGCGTATCGAAGTTTTACCTACAAATTTACTGGGCCCCTCTGTCTGTGGAGCTTCAAACGATGGAAAATGACCATTACGCCGCACTCTCTCGCAAACCCAGAAACCAGAACAAGCAGACTCCAAAGAAGTTTCCAAAAATTTTGAGAGATCAATCTTCAAATCGGGCAACAACCGAAAATCTTTAAGACAGCGAAGCAAAAGATAATTACCATTAAGAGGAGTGATTGCACTCCAAATCAAGATTTCCCAGAATTCAAAATTCAAAAACACGCTCCAAAACTTAAAAAGCACCGCCTAAAGGGAATTAATAGTCCTCTTCTTTGGCAAGAAGCAAACAGACGGACTCCGATGTACACACCCGAGTACAGAGCCAAAGACTTACGGTCGAAAGAGGTTGACGGCGTCAGAGGCCGGCGAGTAAAAACGTCAAAATTGTGGGTGGGTTCGGCCACAGCTTATTCGGGGGAGAAGATGCTTCTGGCGGAGGCCAAAAAGCCGTTCGTTTGGTTTTCTTGACTCGGTTGGCTCCCAGTGTTAACGAGTGTAGAGCGTTGTATGGGAGAGAGAGGAAGGGGCAGAATCGTCCAACGGAAACAAAAAAAGTTCAAAATTTTGGGACGGCGCGTATAAAGCGGACGACAAGGAGCGTACCTTTTTCAAATTCAGTGACCCTCTCGCACCGCTATACTTTAGTAATTATATCTATTCTAATATATCTTGGCTCTTTTAAGTAAGGTTTGTTGAATAAGATATAAATTAAAATATATATATAATATTTTAAATTTTTATTATTTTTAATATATTTATTTAATTTATTTAATATTTTTATATATGCTTATTTCTACTATATCTTGAACTTTACATATAAGAAAAAATGACGCATATGTACTTTAGTATATTTTTAAAAAAATTTATAAATAGTTTGATAAAAATATTAAAATATTTTTTAATCTTATTTTGACCATTTCATATCTTGATCCGAAAAGTATTCCAATTTTATGTTAACCATTTCATATCTTAATCCAAAAAATATTCTAACTTTATATTGATATAATCTTATTTTACTCATTTTAACAAACACTACCTTAATTAGTAAATTAAGAGAGTACATGTTAGGTTTCAAGAGTCTTGGTAATCTTAAGAAATTATTAAAATTTATTTTTTAATTTTATATTAAGCCAATCTAAATTAGATCTTTAAAATTTTTAAAAACTTTTGAAAAAAAAATTAATAAATTTCATTCTCTAACTTCATATTAATGCAGCTAGACTTTAAAAATTAGATTTTCAAAAACTCTAAAACCTTTTAAACTTCTCACTATTGAAGTTGAAAAAGAATAAAAATGAATAACATATACAATTATATTTAAAGTGATTACGAAGTTTAATATAATTAACTTAAACATGTAATATTATGGTCAAATCAACCCAACGATAGCATCCCTTTTTCGGAACCCTATTGTTGGAGTTCCCAACAAGATAATTGGTTTTTCTAAAGAGGAAGTCAGATGGGTTGTTTGTGGCAGCGAGAGAATTGAGTTTTTTGCAATGGTAGATGGTGGCACTAGATGACACCAAAAATGATAAGAGAGACAGTTTTACGATGGCAAAAATGACATGGGAGATGGTGGTGGCAATAGATTTGATGTGGGAATGGTGGAGGTGGAAAATATGATGTTGAAAGCAAATGAATGGTGGAAAATATAGAGGCAAAGATGGTAATAGTGGCAAATCCCATGGCAAAGGTGGAGGTGATGAATCTAATGATGGAGGCGTCATGGGGCAACAAATGGTGAATGAGATATGGTGGTGAAAAGAAGGCTTGAAGATACTAGGTAGTGGCAAGCCGAAAGACTTTGAGTGGAGGTAGAGATAGTTGAGAAGTAAGGCAATGAGTAGTGGCAAAGGATGCTAGCAAAGGGCACTAGTGAGCGATGGTTTGGACAAAAAGAGAGGAAAAGAAAGAGATGAAGAAGAAAACAAAAAGACAAAGCAAAGAGAAAAAATAAGGAGAGAGAGTGAAAAGGGTTTGTATAGAAAGGGATACTTTGGTCCATTCATGCAAATCAATTTACGCCACTCTCCAAAGTAATATGAGATAATTATATTTTGAAATTATTTAATCTAAAGATTTTATAATATTTTCATAATTTCCCCATTAACAAACCATTATGTTCTTGTTTAAGAGCAACTCGATGTTCACATTGACCTCCCTTGACTTTTGTGATTCCTCGTCAATTTTTCCTTCTTGTCTAAAAACTTATATTAAATTTAGGCTGCCAACGACCATTGTCGCTAATGGGGAACAAAATCCCTATGGGTCTCTTTTCTCTCACATACACACACATCTTTAAACCCAAATGAGTTTGTTCACCATAAAGATGAACCTACAAGATGAAATAACATGAATCGATGTCACTATTATTGTAAAATCTTTAAAGATTTTTGTAGAAAGAAGAAAATAATAGTGACAATGATAATCTTCATAGATGAAACCCAATTTTCACGTTGGTATCTCTCCATCTCTTTCCCTATCTCCCTCTTTCTTTCTTTATCTTTCTTTCTCAATTTAGCTTCATCTTCACTATTTATCTATATCATTCTCTTTGTTTTTCTTTTCTTTAAAGATAAACCCCAGGTTTGTCTTCAAAGACAAGCCCAAACCCAAACAACAAACAATCTTCAAAGATAATCCCAAAAGACAAACCATTAACGTAAAAGAAAAATCATTTGTCTTTTGGATTTGTAATATCCCGAAATTTGAAAATAAATAATAATTAGTCAAATTGGTGTTTGAGGACATTATTAAATATTTGAGAATTTAAGAGGAAGTATGTATTTATGTGGTTTTAAGGAAAATAAGGAATTCATGGTTGATAATTATTAATTATTGTATTGGTTGGGAATAATTGATAATTGTTAAATATTTTTGGGTTTAAGAGAAATATTAATTAATAATTATTATGTTTGTGGAGATTATTGAATACTTGTGGGTTTAAATAAAAAAAAATGATTTAACTTATATTTTGGTGATTATTGAGTGTTTAAGGTTTAAAGAAAATAATTAATTATTGGGGATTATCTAGGAAAATAATAAATTAATTTAGTGATTTTGGGGGTAAAAGTGAAATATAGAATAAAAGATATGTGGGGGTGTGTGTGTGAATAAAGGAAACTGTGGGGGTTCAAAGGAGATCTGTGAAATTGAGCTGGGATGGGTTTAAAATTAATAGGAGGCATATATATGTTAAAAGCAGCGTGTGGCGCGGTGGTCGCGCGTGAGGAATGCCAGTTGGGAGGCGCGGGTTCGAGCCCCGCGGGCGCGCGCGCTGTGGAGGAATTTTGGCTGATTTTCAGCCAAAACCCTTGCCCAAAACGACGTCGTTTTGGGTAAGGCGGTGGCAGCCATGTACAGCTGCTGGGCGCGCCACGTGGCGCGCTGTGGGCCGCCCATTTGCCTCGCGTTAAAGCAGCATTTTTGCTGCAATTTTAAGGCCGATTTCGGCCAAATTTGAGACAGAACCAGAGGAAGAAAAATGAAAGAAGAAGCAGCGCGCGCGAGGGTCATTTTTTAGAGAAAAATTGAAGATTAAACTATGTTTAATCGTAATTTAATTAATCAGGTAAGTAAATAATTATGTGTTATACATTCTCTATGGTTGAAATTTAATTTTGGGCTCAATTTTATTAATTTTAGGAGTTTAATCTAATTTACAACGTGTATTAATTTGGTGATGTTTAAGCATGAAAACGCTGTAATCAGCTTAAGCGAGGCAAGTTCTCCTCTACCCTTGCGATCTATTTCCATTTGGTGAATCCCTTGTCTTCCCTTAATTCGGTTTGGTTTTGCGTATTAATTATACGAATTAGGGATGTTTTGGGCATGATTTAATTTAAAAGAAATATGAGATTTATTGGGATTTTATTTACGAGGTGCCTATGTGGGATTTAGATGGTTAAATTAATTATATTATACGGTTAGATTTAATTAATGTGAGCCTCGGGTTTTATTAATTGTTATCAAACGTTTTTAAACATTTTACTTCGCAGCGGGAATGCAAGAAATAGAGGAAACGGCCGTGTAAAGGCAAGCTCTTAACCCTCTCTTCCTAATCTTTACTTCCCGTGAAAGACCCCGTGATTTCCTGTACTTTATCCTCTCGCTTACTTTAATTCGGCACCTAACTTTATTTGTTAAATTATTATTCATTTATTTTAATTTAAATCCGAGACTTCTAGAGTTTTGTTTGTTGTGAGCCTACGGGGGTTTGTACCGCCCCCATTCCTTTCGGAATGATGCTGAACCCAGTTGGGGAACTAGGTTCCTAGTCGTGCGGGTTTTATTTACAGTTTTTTTTCCTAGATTTACTTATGATTTGGTTAGAGCTATTGAGTAGTGGGGCAGGGGTCAACCGTTTGGTGACGTTGGGGTAGACTATGGTACGGCCCTGATGTGGACCGTCGGGTGGACACCCCTAGTCACTGGCCATTGACCGGTGTCGGGCATTGCTGACTAGCTCTGTCGGTATGTGATTTACTGCATGATTAGATACCTTGTATTACTGTTCATGATTTGATATGCACATGGGTACGGGATGCAAGTTGGGATATTCATTTATTGAGTATGCTTGGACACGGACATTCTAGCTTGGTTAGGTTGCATCCAGCGCGGCATATGCATGGCGTGTGGTTTACTATGTGGGCGGAGCATGGCCTGATGCCTGGATGTATGGGCGCCTTGTATCACGTTGATGTTCATTACGCCATTGCATTTCTATGTGCATTGCATGGATACTGGTAGTATTTAGTTCTCGGACGGGAGTACCGTTCCGAGGGAGCCTTTGGCTCGGTTGTCGGGAGTACCGACGGATACAGGTGACGGGAGTACCGGCCTGGGACAGCGCGTGCAGGTTTGTTGCCTTTCAGGGCAGCGGCAGGTTAGTATGGGACTTGGGTGCCAAGTGTCTTATGTGGGCCCCAAGGACCGGTATGTGCTTTTATTTTATTATGCTATTGAGCTGTTGTGTTGTAGCGTCTCATGGCTTGTGTGTACCTGGGGATTTATTCTGGGGTGAGACTTCTGGTTTTGTGTAGCCTTATGCCTTTTCTTCCTTATGCTTGCTGAGTCTCTCGACTCACCTTGCTTTCCATCATTCCAGGTACTGGCGGCGTGGGCCATAGCAAGGGAGTCAGCTTTAACGGCAGAGTCGGTGTGGTGTACAGGCAGTCTCGTCAATTTCTATCCACTCTGATGTCTAGGTAGAATTTACTCTATTATTTCGTACTGTGCCAGGTCTTTTCTCGAGTCTCGTGTATGTCGGCACAGGAGTTTGTGTTTATTTATTTATCTTGTGACCGCTGTATTAGCGGGGTACCCATAGTGCATGCATGTCTTGAGCTTTGCTTCCGCTGTTCTCATTTTTGTGTATGCATGCCGGGGTGATCTTTGTCTCGTGTTTCATTATTTTCTCCTCCCGTAGGCGCTCCCGTTCGGGTAGTCCGGATGGTTGGGGATATCCGGGCGGGGGTGCTTACAGGATTCGTCTTTGAAGGACCTCAATGACAAACCTAAATCTAGGTTCAACGATGAATTGAAAAGACAAAAGATTGTGGATTCCATCTAGGTTAACTATTGAACCATCTCAGTTTTGATTGAAAACCCAATTCCCAATTAGATAAGGAAAAGAGATGAGAAAGACTATGGAAATGAGATAAGGTGGGGAGACTATGGAAATGGGAGATGAGAGAAAAAGATAGAAAATGTAATTTAAGTAAAGGGGAAAAATGGTCAATTCCTATAGTTTGTTATCGTTAAGAGAGGTCTACGCCATTTTTTAAAATACAAGGGTACTTGGTGTAATTTAAGCAAACCTCAAGGGTGGTCTATGAATTACATATTAACTTGCCACATGAGTCTTTGTTCCCTTTGCATTTGAAGGGTGTTGGTTCTCGTTCAATGGTTAACGTTTTCCCCTTTCCTATTGTCAATCTTCAACAATGATGGTAACTAAAACACACTTGCAAGGGTTTATTTCTTCAACAATTGTTGGTTATGATGTTGGGTTCCATTCATTACCACTTTCTTTCCCCAGTTGTGAATCTTGGTTTTGATTTTTTGTCAACCTTTTCTTTTTTAGGTATTTTTAATCATTTCTATTATTGTTGAATTAGGTTTATCATCATGATGATTCACACCAAAGTATTAAGCCGATGATGATGTTAGGTTCATTGTGAACCTATTAATATTTTGGATTCAAATTGAACCCAATAGAGATGGGAGAAAAAAATGCTAATGAGAGAGAAAAAGATGGGAATCAAATATTGTCGTCACCATTGTTGTTGTTAGAGAGAGAGCTATAATACCCCATATTTTCATGAAGATGCCACATATTTTAAGTGAGTTTAAAATACCGAAAAATATGTTTGAAATGACAACGAGTGACCAAATCAGTTGTAGGGAGTGCCCTAGATCTTAGATACCTGAGGATAAAGGTATATTTTTTACGAGCGTCTCGAGGCGAGATTTATGACGCTGAAAGAAATTAAATCAGAGACGATTTTTCGGTTAAGCTAAGTTGTAGCCTAAAATAGCCGAATGCTGGTAAGGGGCTTTGGAAAATTGGACATATCGAGTAATTTTAATTTATTAATTTTGAGATTTTAAGTATCTCGATAAATTTGATGTTTGAGGGTGTAATTGTAACTAGAAAATTATCCAAACGAAAAAAGGATAAAATTAAGAGCTTATGTGGTAAAATATTAAAGTTGAGGACTTGAAATAAGGGCCAAAGTGTTATTTGAAAAAAGTTTGGGATTTTAGCTTGGATTTCAAAAGTTGAATTCATTCTAGCTTTGGATTTCAAAAGCCATTCAATTATAGGTTTGAGTCTTTGGAGTCCATGGCTAAGATTATGACAAGTGGCATAATGTGATTGGTTGAAGAAATCTATAAAAAGGCACCATGGGTTCTTCTCAAATCATTCCAACCAAGTTTGAGGAGTGAAGCACTCTAAGAGGAGGAGCTTGCTCTAGAGAGAGAGAAGAGAGTTCGGCAAAAAGGCGGGAAGAAAGTGGCGAAGAACAAGCCTCGTCGGAGTTGTGGGTCTTCGTCGGAGTTCGCCAAAATTAGTCAGCAAAAAAGCGAGAAACCTAGGCCGTTTGCTGTGAAATTATACCGTCTAAGAGATAAATGAATAAGGTGAGACTCCTATACTCCAAATCCTATTTTTTATTCTCTTATGAGAGACTTCTATTGTATGATACGTGTTTCGTGAAGTTCTTACACATAAACGCTTGTTATTCTCTTACGTGAAATCATGATGCATATATATTTTTCTGAAAATTATATGCTATTGGCTTTTTAACAATTGCATTTATAAAATTCGTGTGACCATACTGTTATATCTATTTGTTGTTGGCTGAGGGCAAAAGTCGGATATCCCCCGAGAGGCGCTATGCGTGCGCCATCGAGAAAGCTCTTATGGGGAAGACCGTGAGCCTAAGGGACAACGGATGTGGTGCTTGCATGAGTGCTATGAGGTCGGGCCGAAGTGACATGGTTAGGGACCTCCCAAGAGGCGCTATGCTTGCGACATTGAGAAAGCTCTTGTTGGAGGAGGTTAACGTGTTCACGAGGCACTTCGGAGTAGTTCTCATTATTTTCTCATACATTTTATACCTGATCATGTATCGATATAAACTGTTTTTGGAGTTTCTCACTAGAAGATTCATCTTCTAATTGGACTATGTTCCTGGAATATTCAAACGTTCCAGGTTCGACGAGCGGCTCTAAGGGAAAGGAGGTAGCTGAATAATAAGTTTAATCTGCTGTCTGTATCATGTTTAACATATTTTTGTTTATATGCGAACCTATGTAATTTTGGATATGTTAAAGATGTTTAGTTATTACTTGATGATGTCCATGTAATACATTTTGTAGACGTCTTGAACGATTTTATTTATGATAAATAAAGCATTATGGTTGTGAACCATATCAGGTTCGATCTAGCTTCCGTTTTCGAAATTTTAACACCTATCTTAGCTATTCGATTATTCGGTTTGTTAAGCTGAGAAGGTGAAAATTAGGAATTTTGAGATATTGTGTGATGTATGGCAGTGATTGTGATATGAATAATTTTTATATTCCCGAAATCTTAAGTTATAACACGCTCAAGAAATTTGGGGTGTTACAAGAGCTCTGCCAAAACATGCCATTAGAGGAGAACCCACGTTGTTGAGATGTAAGAAATAAGAAGACCCACATTGAAAATTGAAATGTAAGACTACGTTCTTTTTACTTTTTAATTTTTAATTTTCAATTTTAAATTCATTTTCAGTTTTTTGTTTTGATAGTCTGTTTTTAAAAAATTAAAAACGCATTCTCTTTGTTATTTTGAAAAACTATTTTTCAAAACAAAAAATTAGAAAACACATGTATTTTTTAAAAACAACAAATATAACGCATTTTTATTATTTTAGAAAATAAAAAATTAAAAATAATAAAGAGAACGCAACCTAAATAGCTAGATGAAACATCATCCACCTTATTATACACAATAGTTATCTCCATCATATTTCAATGGCAGCATCTAATGGGACAAACCACAATTAGTAATTGAAACTAAAATAGAGTAAAATATTATTATTAAAAAAATGAAGAAGAAATGTCAAATAAGTCACTATACTTTGACTTGAGAGCCTAATTAACCAATATATTTTAAGAAAGGCCAAATAAGGCATTATACTTTCAAACCTAAACCTAAATTAGCCACCATACTTCAAAAAGAGAAAATAAGTCATTACACTTTCAAAGCTAGGGCCACATTAGCAATGCTTTTTAATGACGTCAATTCTATTCTCAATCAAAAGAACCTTATGCAATTGCAAACGCCCAAATTAAAGTCAAAATCTAACTTCAAATAACTATACACAACTAAGATTTGATCATTTTTAAATTATAGGGGTCAATTTGGCCTCGTGTCTAAAAATACAATGACTTATTTGGCTCTCTTTAAAGTACATTGGTCAATTTGATCCGTGTCTAAAAATATAGAGTTATTTAACCCTTTTTAAAATATAATTGTTAATTTAACCTCTAAACCAAATACAATGGCTTATGTTAAACTTTGCCCTAAAAAGTTAAGCTTAATATTGAAAGGACAATTAATGTTGGTTTTCTTTTCTAGTTAACTCGTATTATAAAAGAATGAAAACTATATAAAGATAGCGAGGAAAAAAATTATGTGAAGATGTAATATTTTAAAAAATATAAATTATTTCAATTAGTTTATCATACACTTTAATCTCATTTAAGTAAGGTCATGTAAATGAATATCTTCTGTCGATCATTTTACCCATACTCTTATATTCAAGAAATTATTATTTCTCATATCATGTTTAAAAATTTTCTGTTGAGCTTTCTTTCACCTTCCTCATGCCTTGTTTTTCATTATGAAGTATGAACTTTTTCTACTGTATTTACTCTTCCTCCTTATAGGTACTTTTTATCATCCTTACTCTCATGCTCAGGTTATTTTAAAAGTATAGTGCTAATGTGGTGTTCAATAAATATCTCTCCAATCTTAGTATATTACTCATGGTGTTCAATTTATTTACACCCTCGAAGACCTCCCTTTAGATGTTTGAACTTTTTTTTAGTTAACGCACCATCTCAAACATCCCTAACTATCTGGTCCCATGATTTCGACAAGAGATGTAAATCAGGAAATCTAGCAGACAATTTCTATTCCTAGCTTTTCTTCGCTAACATAAGGGCATCCTGTCATTTTTCAATTTTCAGGATAACCTTTGATTACTGAGCTTTCTCTCTTGGTTAGGGCTCGAACACGGAACCTGAGGATCTAAAGAAGAACACTCCAGCGGTTCTTCCTTTGCCAATTGATCTATACAATAGGAGTTATTTAAATATTTGAGTGAAATATAATCAAATGCCTGAAACATGACAGAATCTTAACAATGCTTTATTGAGCAGTCTGAATCAAGGAATTCAAACATACACATACGAATAAAAACGATCTTCTCTAAGTCCTCTAAATTTTCATGATCTTCAAAAATACATAAAAGAGAAGATGTTTTATTTATTTGTTATTGATATCTCTTCTGAAGATCAAAATTCTTTTGAGTTGTTTTATTTTAAATCAAGTCAAACAAACCATATATTTTTCAAACTGGAGTTAGTTAGTCTTTTTGTTACAAATGTGTCCTTGCTATATTATCTTGCCTAATACATTTAGATTTTAACCACTCTCTCCTCTTTTTAATCTCTTTTAGGCTTATAAGTATATCTTCTAGATTGTTGTATTCTCTTTTATTTTTATTAACATTTATTTGATATGATATACTTTTTATTAATATTTATTTGATTAACATTTTGACGTTTTCAAAATGTTTCCTCCATCGAAAGGCTGAGAAGCACCCAAAAAAAATATTTTTAAGTTATTTTTATAATTTCATAAACGTTTTGAGATCGTTTTATAATATTAAAAAAAATATTAGAAATATGTTTCCACCCACAAAGAAATTAACCAGGTTTATTTTTAGATTGAATAAGTATTTTTATAATTTTTTATATTAAAAATTATATTTACAAAAAAGGTCCTTATATTTTTTATTTACACATTTCCCCCTCCTTTTTGTTTCCTACTTTTAAAAAAATATCATTTCCTAGTTTTTATTTCATATTGTATTCGTTTTCTATTATCATTTACATACAATCTAGGAAATATTATACTCACAAGTAACTCTCATAAATCAATGTATCATATATAAAATTTATAATAATTTTTTTAAAATTAATAATAATTCATAATAGTTCTATCACAAATTAACAATATACTTACTTACTATTATAAACTCTTATTAATTATAGGAAAGATTATTATGAATTATTATTAATTTTGAATATGACTATTATAAATTTTATTAATTTATAAAAATTATTTATTAAATTTATTTGTGAATATAACATTTTCGTTTTTCTCGTAAAAGATCAAAGATAATGATTCAAATGAAAAGTCATTATAGAGTAACTTTTTTATTCATAAATATATATATACATATATATTTATTAAAATAGATGGTGCTTTTAATGATTGCAAATGGTTTTCACTCATAATAAACAATTATTTGAATTGTTTTTAAAAGGAGAAGACCAAATTAAGGGATGAGGAATTGGCCCTTCCCTCTTTGCTTTGAGTGCAGTGGAGACAGCCACTCACTCGAAACAATGATGGATGATGGATTCGTTTATTAGCTTTACAAGTAGAGCCCATCGCCAACATAATTTGGCCACCCTTGAAGGAGATGAAAGCTTATTATTACCATGAATATCTTTTTAGCATTATTAAGGTGATAGGTCTAGTTAGCAAAAAGAATTGAATATTTACTTTGTGTTCGAGTTCATGTAAGAGTGTTGTCGTTTGTTTGTTAATCATAGTCTTAATATGATATTTTATCATTATTAATTGAGTTTTTAAGGATCAATGAATAGACTAATAACGTTGTTGTTGCTAAAACTTAATAAGGGATTTAATTAGAATTTTAAACGATCTTTACGTGATAGATTGAGCCGAAGGGATTATGAAATCGTGTAAATCGATCTCTAAGTATTATTTTAGAACTGACTTACATTGTTATGCTGAGTATCTCTCGAAATTGACCTTAAAAAAAGGTTTTAATTTAAGATAGTTTAGTTATTTAACTGCACAATAAGGGTGTTTTGGAGTATGGGAGTGTGTGTGTGTTTTCTTTTAACTTAAATGGGTCCATTCCCTACATGAACAAATATAGAAGTCTTGTCGTTTTTTTTTACAAATATCTTTTTGTTCTCTTTTATTTTGTTTATATTTTCTTTTTTAATCTTTAAGATTTATTTTCAAACATATTTCATAAATCTTAGATGTAATTATATAGATTTAGATTTTAGAATTGAGATTCAATTCAATCAAACAAATTTTTAATTGAATTGGATTCATTTTTTTTTTTTTTTTTGTGTTATCAAATCGATTTTGTGTTCAAATGGTCATGAATTTTTCGAGTTATATAGAATTAGAACTAATTCAACCCATAAGTGTCTCCTACTTGTAGTGCGTTAATAATTTTATGTCATAAAATTAAGGTTAAAATCTAATAAACTCCCTCAAAATTTATAATTTGAGACACTTAACCCTTTTTATTTTGATCGAGAATGCTCTTCGACTAAAATCTAATAAACTCCCTCAAAGCTTGTTTGGCCGACCTTTTATTTTTAATTTTATTATTTGAAACAAAAATAGAAAATAACATTATTTGATTACTTGTTTCACTTTAAATTTTTTTGAAATAATTTAAAAAATAATAAAAAGAATTGATGAGTACTTTTAAATATTATAATTGTGAAAATATAGGAAAGCAGTTTATAACAATTTTTGGTAATGGTGGCTATCAAAAAGCAAAGTAATTTTCGACTTTTGAAATTAGAATAACAAATATAATATTTGAAAATTCAATTAAGAATCATATTTATTGAGAAAAATAAAAAATTAAAAAATGTATGAAAATTCAGTTAAAAAAATTGTATCTACTAAGGAAAAATAAAAAATTCAATTAAAAGTTTAATTATTTAAAAATTACTTTACTTTTGCAACTCAAAAATAAATTAAGACTAATTTCATTCTTCGGTTAAAAAAGAATTTGGATTTCATTTAGATTATGGATAGATGACTTTTGCACGTTTTTCGAGATAAATTCAAATTTTTACTTGGGTTTAGGAACTAATTAGGATTAACGGTTATATTTTTTCTTTATTTTTCTTTCTCGATTCATCAATTAAACTCCACTTAAATTTGGTATTTTTATTTTTAATTTATTTATAATCATAAAATATATGCACGTTGTTTTTTTCATTCAAACAATCAAACTTTTTATTGTTTTAAAGAGGCATTTAAACTATGCAATTTCAAGTCAATTGTATTTTTAAAATTTTTGTTATTTCAATTACACTTTTAAATCTATTATTTTCAAAAAATTTATCAAAATGTGCAATTGAAAACAATAAAAAGTACAGGAATACAATTGAATCGAAATTGCATAATTCAGATATGTTTTTGAAACAATATAAAATTTGATTATTTAAATAAAAAAATATACAAGTACAAGAGTTAAAAATATATTTGGTTGATTTGCAACAATAGAATTATTTATAATTGTTTAAAATTAATTGAGGTATTATAATCATTTTCTTCTTGACATATAAATTTAGCTTTTTTTGTCAAGAAATAATGTTAAAGGAGTTCTTTGTCAAAAATAAAATTACAAAAGATTGAGTTTTTTAAACTGTAAATTTTAAAAAAATATTAATAAATTTTAACCTAAAATTAACATATTTAAGTGGATCGTAGGGTAAACATTCAGTCAGTTTGGTTATTGAATCGACTGAAATGTTGAAACCAAATGGACCAAAATTGTGAAAAAAAATAACTGATTGAATAAATACGAAAATAAAAAATATTAAATAAATAAAAAAATTGAATTGATTAAAAAAATAAAATAAAAAATTGAACTGATTAAAAATAAAAATAAAAAAAACCCAAAATATTAAAAAAAAAATTGAACAAACCAACAAACCGACTAATTTTTCCTAATTACTTGAGTGATCTTTTAAATTAATTGAGTACTCTTTCTTAATTACTCGAATAATATTTTAAATTAATATAGTAAGATTTTTCAGTTACTTGAGTAAGTTTTTTCAATTATTTAGGTCATATTTTCTTTACTATTTTCAGATTATTTTTAATTTTTTAAAATAGTGAAAATATATTTATTTTTATATTTTTAAAAAAAATATTTTCAAAAATAAAGAAAAATTTTGTAAAGAAAACTAAAAAAAAAATTATTTTATTATTTTCATTACAAATACGTTCAAAATTTCTAAAATGTGAAAAACGTTAGCAATCTTAAAAACACACTTACAACACAAAAATTAAAAATAAATTTAAAATTAAAAATTAAAATACGAAGAGAACATTTCTTTAGTGACTCAGTTCAATTATTTTAATTTTTTTAAATACAAAAAAAATTCAAATCAAAATTTAAATAACTAAACTTGAAAATCGAATAAAACTGGCTCTTAGATTAAATTAAATCAAATTAATAATTTTAATTAATTTGATTCAATCATTTCAATTAAATCAAAAGTTTGCCGTACAAGTGGAAGTCAAAAACACTATCAACAAAGTTGTAATATGATCGGAGACTAACCTCTGCCATCACACATTATTGCTCAGTGCTCATTCAAAATTAAATGAGAATCAGCATGTACGCATGGCAATGCCTATCATAACTGTACTTACTCATTACTCCCACTCTCACGCTCACTAATTATTTAATTAAAAATATTCAAGAGTTTTTTATACATATTTATTAATTTATTTATGCACAAATATAAATTGTGTTTTGGATTCAATAAAATTAAATTGACTTTTCTAATCTTTTATAAGTGAAATTCAATATTAATTTTAAATATGAATTACTGTTATGTTTTATCCATTAAATCATTTATGACATAAAAATTATATTAATTATCACTCGTGTAAATACAAAAATTAACTAATAAATTTCGCACAAACATCTCTAAGGTTTGGCATCAAGGCACTAGTACCCTTATGTTTAAAAGGTAACATTGATCTGCTTTATCTTAAATCGAACACAAAATAATTATTTTATCCTTATTTTTAATCTATTTTATCTTTAGTCTTTATTTTTTTCTCTCTTTTTATCTCTAACGTCTTTCTCTTTCATCATATTCTCATATTGATAGTCTGATAACACCAACAATGGTTGTCATGTGTAATAGTGATGGTATGAAACCCTCCTCCCTTTTTTCCCTAACATGAAAGATGGGAATTTATAAAAAATGTACCAAATCGTTACAAATGTTGCTAGTGAAACTCTACTTATCATAATAAAACTTTTGATTTTCGAAAACAACTTTGCGACTAATCGAGTCTTTGATGAAACTCATTTAGTTGCTAAAGGGATTTCCACTTTCTAATTTTCAAACCCTTATTGGTACTTTGGTTGCAAAAACCCAATTGGCCATGGAAGGTCAATTTCTAGTAATGATGAATAGTGGACATGACCATGCTAGTAGTGATCTATGCCATCATTGACCTTTGCTTGTAAATTTTTGTTTTGCTGTAATTATAGTGTGTAGAGAGGGAATGAAAGGTATTTTGGAAATTTGACAAATAAAGGATGACTCTTAACATCAAGGGACAATCACTACTTTTTGATGATAAAAAAATGATTATCATCTACGTTTTGCTGATCTAAATGTATATCTCAAGTAAAAATAAAAATAAAATTCATTGAAAGCTTTGGAAGAATTAAATTAAAAAAGTATTTTTCTACCTTAATATGTAAGAAAGCAGGGAAGTTTGGGTTAATCGAATTCATTGAATCGATCTAAGCAAAATTTTCGGTTGAATTTCGATTTTAGTTTCTTTCTTATAGTTCAATTTAGTTATTTTTTTTGGTTAGTTTAGTTAATTTAATAAAATAACCAAACTAACTGAACCGATCAAAGCATAACAAAATATTTTCGATTTAAACATAATATATATATATAAATATATATTGTAATGCCAAATTATTTTTAAAATATTTAGAGGCTTTAAGAATTGAAATCAAATTTAATTTGAAGAAAAATTTAATTGGCCTGAGGGGTCAAAATCATTTAAATATATGTATATATATATCAATAAAGTATAGAAGTATATATTATATTATATATCGTGGAAATGGCAAAAAGTAATCACTACTCAAATATAAAATTCATTTTTTTTAACCACTTTTTTTTTTCCAAAAAAAATAATTTTGAACTTTCAAACAAACTAATTACATGATATAGCCACTTTATCAAATTTGACCATCATTTTATTTAAAAAAATAAAAAAAATAAAAGTAACCACAACAATAGTCAAATATTAAAATACCATCACCCTTCATTACCCATTTCACCCACCCACAGCATCTCTCTCACTACTGCAACCAATCGCCATCGTGACAGCCACTTGACAATCGTTGTAACCACCACTATCACCACCAACATCGATCTCATTTTCGCTAAACGAGATTAGAGTTTTTTGCGTGATGTTAATGATCAAAAAGTTATTGGAA